>NC_051065.1:90383432-90683432 GCF_004664715.2 Peromyscus leucopus
AGTTCTGTTGTCCATTCTTGACACTCACAGGCTTAGCAGACATCTCTATAAAGGCTGAGTCCCAACTTCAGTTAAACAGTGAATTTTATACTTCTGCCGTCCCCTTGTTGGCTCTCATAGCAACCCAGAGTGACATGTATTTTGATTAGCTATACTAAGCGTGCTTAATGGAGTTTTCTGAATTGCCCTGTAAGCAGAAATTTGTCCCATGCAGCAGAATTTATCAGAAACTGCTTATAGTACAAAAGGGAGGGGGGAACTTGGTTACAGATAAGACATGGTGAGATGTGTCAGGACACTGACTAGCCTACTGCAGGTGTCTCCCGCTAGCTTCACAGGGCCCCTTGGCGGAAGTCTTCAGAAAGTTGTCCCCATTATCCTTGGGTCTGTGGTGAGGCTGAACCTCATGATGAACAGTGTGCATGGCGGAGGATACAACTCACCTCATAGTGGCTGGAAAGAACTGGGACCAGGGATCAATATTCCCCTCAGTGTTGTCACCTGTGATGGGACTTTCCTCCTACTAAGCCACTCCTTTAAAGATTCTACCATTTCCCAATGTGTGGCCTTTGGTGGACATTTATCCATGTCATCGCAAATGATGTGTCAGGATATAGAGTTGCCAATTGTACTACGGAGATTGAAATGTTTTATTAATATTCTGAAAATATTTTGTTTCCCTTTAAAAAAAAGTTTTTGTGCTTTGAAATTCAAAAGTCCTAATTCCCCACCCAGTTTTATGAAGAATTTATATAAGCCATTTGGAATTATTTTGTTATAAGAATTTCCTCCAATAAAATAGAAAATGTGATTCTGGTGCCCATATGTCCTCTACTTAGTTTAATCTTTAGCAAAACAACAGCAAAGTGTTTGTGAATGGACACTTTGTTCACCAATTCAGCAAGTGCTAGCTATTGAGCATATGCTGTAAAGTAGAAACAACAGATTTACCAATGTAGCCTTGTGATTGCAGGTCTCCAGCTGAATGTGAAAGAGATAATGCAGAAATTAAATTGAAGCCAGTGTGCCTCAGATCAATCATATTATTAGTCCTGGAGAGACTGGGTTGGGGAGCCAGACTAGTTAGAGACAGCTTAAGCATGGGGACTACAGTCTGAGCCTTGGAATCCATATCGTTTGAGTTTGTAATCCCGGCAATAGGGAGGTGGAGGCACGTGGGTCTCCAGTGCTTGCTAGTCAGACAGTATAGCCCACTTGGTGAGTTCAAGGGCAGTGAGAAACCTTGTCTCAACACTAAGCAGAAAATGACTGAGGAGTAGGACCTGAAGTTGACATCTTGCTTCCATCCCTCTACATGTGGTATGTAAATATTATGACATTGTCAAGCTGGCTAGTGAAGAACACATATTTCAGAAACAAGTTGTGGGTAAGAATCTTCAGATAGCAGGCAGCATGTACTAATGATGGTTCCATGAGAAAGTCTAGAGAACTGAGCAAATTAAAGTAAGTGATGCTGCTGTGGGCTGAAGGTGAACTGTCTACACGGGCAAATGTCAAGGCTGAGGGTGCTTGAAGAGGTGGAGTCTTGGAAGAGGAAGCAGGTCCCTGGAGGCAGTTCTTGAGGTCTTATAGCCCTATCCACTGCCCTTTATGGCTTTGCTTCTTGGCTATAGATCTAATGTGACCCATTTCCCCACCCTGTTATCCCAGATCCTCCTGTTCCCATACAAACCCTTTCCTCCTTAAGTTGTTTCTTGTCAGATATTTGATCAAAGCAGATGTCAAAACACAGGGCAGGTAAAGAGAGATTATATTAGAGTCATTTCTAAATGTTGGCATTTGTTTTCCATGGGTAGAAATTCACTGTGGTTGGGATGTCTTGTATGATAAAAGAATGTATTTTCAATAAAACAAAAAGAAAAGGAGGAAAAATAACTATTTCAAAATGGAAAAAGTAAGTGGCAGTTAGTGAATTTTACTTAGTATACCTTGGTTATGTCCAGCTCCTCTTGTCCATCACTCCAGAATAAAAACTCCTTCTTCCCTGCTCTCCTTAGTGCCCTGAAACTGCCAGTCTGCTTTCTGTTTTGGGGTATTTAATTATCTTGATAATTCTTATATGAGCTGTGAACTTCAGGGCATTTATTTTATTTTATATATTGTTTTGGAATCAATTCACATTATAAAATGAATCAATACTTATTTCTTTTAATGGCTGAATATTTGATTATGCACACACACACACACACACACACACACACACACATATATATATATATATATATCATACCACCTTTATGTATTTACTCATTGATTGCCATCAATGCATACATCTTCTTACAATATTCTGTTTAGTATCAGTTTTTAGGTCTTTGGGAGTATGTTTTCAGGAATGAAATCGCTCTTATTCTATATTTTACTATTTAGGAAATTACTAGAGTATTTTGCAAAGTGATGAAAAATTTCCATTCTCAGAATTCATTTTGGATCAATATATTAGAAACACTTGAAAAGGTGCCTTGTTCGATAAATCTACATTTCCTTCATAATAAAGTTGAGGTAAATTAAAAATTATAGGACATTGTCCTTTTGTTTCAATATATCATTCTTCCATTTTGAGATTAACAATCTATTTTTTCATGTTTCTTTGTGTGTGTACATGAAGTTTCCTTGGTGACAAGCCATTTGTGTTCATTAATAACTCTCTATTCTGGCACAGGCATTATAGGAGAGGCTTGAGTAGCTGATGCAAACAAACAAACAAACAAACAAAAATAAACCATATTGACCAAATGGCATTTTACAGAAAGCAAACTACTTTTTGAAAAATCTATGTGTATGTGTGTATATCTGTGTATGAGTGTATATGCCATGAGTGTGTGTGTTTGTGTGTGTGTGTGTGTGTGTGTGTGTGTGTGTGCATTCCTACCTCATATATGTGGGTGCCCATGGAGGCCAGAAGAGGGTATTTCATCCCCTGGAGCTATAGTCACAGGTGATTGTAACATAACAAGTGGGTTCTGTGAGTCAAACTCAGGCCCTCTGGTAGAATGACAAGTGCATTTAACCACTGAACAATATCCTAACCCTCAGACATTCTTAAATTTGTTGTTGCTTTGCTGGCCAGGCATCTGGAGCTTCCTCTCCAAGCTCTGCTGCCTCTTTACATTCTAGTCAGTCATCTTCTTCTTCACTCACCATCGGAAGGAAGACGAGCAAGCAAACAAATGACTTTCTTTCCTGAAACACTTCCTAGAGGAAATTAAGTTGCATTTCGTTCTCCTAGGTTAGTTGCATTCCATTCTCCTAGGTTAGTTCTATGTCCATAATTAACTAAAGGAGATTGAAAGCATAGTCTTTGGTTCAACTGGCTGGAGATCTATCTAAATATTGGCAAGGAAAACAAACAGACAGGTGGTATGAATGTCCATCACTCTCCAGCACAGAGCAGGGCCTACCTGAAGATGAGGCACAAGTTTCCTGCACTTACTGCCTCCCTGACAAAGAGAGGCTTAGGACAGGAATACAGCGAAGAAAGATGTCCAGGACCAACTGAAGACATAAGGACCAATGAGGGTTCTTTTTTTTTGTCACCTAAAATTTGTAATCACAATTAAAAACAGGTGAGTAATAAATCTTCTCTTCCTTTATAAATTAAGAAATTTCTAAGCTCACTGGGTCTCATTTTCTAGTTAGATTCAAAGTCTGATTGACATTTTACCTTTCATCATTGATGTCATTGTGGCATAATTTCTAGGTCTAATTAAACTTTTAAAGGTTTGCATTTGGAAATGGATTGAAATTCAGGGAAGTTGTCAATGTTTAGGATTGGAACAAGCAGCATCTACATGTTATTCTTTTCAGTGGGAAAGACTTCAGATGCTATTGCTGTAGCAGCTTAGGTAGGAATAGCTGGAGAAGAAATAAATTAGCACAATGTAGCATTAACTCCCACATGTTTCCACATGGGTACTGACTCTGGGGTGGAATATAATCTACTTGTGATTGTTTAAGACTGTAGAAGAGCAACATTCATCATGTTCCCATGACACTGTTTTTTATTTCCCTACAAATAGCTGCCATGACAAGATATGAGTTTCTAAATCTTCAAAAACTCAGATATAAAATAAGAGTTTAAGGTTAATTAAAATATCATTCTTGGAGCTCATGATGTGCAAAAAGTCTGTCACAAGATTGGAAAAAGCAAAGAATGTAATATTTTGAGTAATGTTCTGAGAGGTCTGATTTATTCATAACAACATTGTTTTGTTTCCGAGTTGTTCTTATTTTTCATCAGAGCAAATGGAAAATTTCAACAATTCATTTTCTTCACTCTAGTTAAATTCATACACTACAGAGAATTACTCTTGATGTATAGTTCTCTGACTTTTAAAAAATGAATGGAATTTTATCACCTCTTCCCACAACCGAGATGGACTTATCCATTATTTTCTTTGGTGCTACTGTCCATTGGCATCCATTTTTGTAGACCTCATGGGCTGTAGTCTTTTCTTTTTCTCATGTTCATTATTGTGCTATCTATTGGCATAATCACTTAAACTCAATCAAACAACATTTTCTATTCTGTTAACAGTGTGAGGTTGGACACTCACAACTGATAATATGTCAAAACTATAGTCTGACCTCTGACTTTCCTGTCAGAATGCTATATGCTATTTTTGGAAGCATCTTTTGTTTTCTCTCTTTAGGTTTACATTGATGATATGTTCTAAAATATCCTTTAAGATGACTACAGATGCTAGATATTTTTGTTCATTTATATTTTTCATTTTATAAGTGAATCGTATATTCCAAAAAATTACTGAATGCTAATGAGAACTAAGGACTGGCTGAGTCTCAGAAAGCCAGCATCTTCTCATTGACACATTTCCTAGTTTGCTTTCTATTACTGTGACAAAACACCATGACCAAAAACAACTTGGGAAGGGAAAGGTTAATTTGCCTTGCATTTCCTCACCATACTCCATGTGGAGGAGAGTCAGGACAGGAATTCAAATTGAAACTTGCAGGCAGGAACTGAAGCAGAGAACAAGGAGGAATGACATTTCCTGGCTTGCTCTCCTTGGCTTGATCAATTTGCTGTATCTTATAAGCCAAGAGCACCTGTCCAGGGTTAGCACTGTCCACAGTTTGCTGGTACCTCTATATCAATCACTAATATAAATTGTCTCACAAATGGGTCAACAGGCAATATGGTGGAGACATCTTTTCAGTTAGGGCTCTTCCTTTCCAAATGACTCGAGTTTGTGTCATTATATAGGCTTTTATAATGAAAATGACATTGTTTAGCAGACAATAATAAAATAGGAAGATATTTTTCAATGTCAGTAGATTCTTACCTTACCTTTTGAGGATAAGAGAGCAACTCAGTTGATCTAGATATCAGTCAAACCCATCTTGCTCACTGAACCAGGCACTGCATGTTTGGAAGACTTAGAATAATAAGTATAGCACTTCAAAGTTTTCTACACTTGTAGCATGACTCTTAAAAGTTCTTATTAATAAAATCAAATCCAGGAGCCAGGTATTGGGGTGAACTGGAAGATCAGAGAGACAGAACAAGCCACATCTAACCTCACCTGGCCAACTTCTCAGCTGATCTTGTTTCCTCAGACTGGAAGTCTCTATGTCCTCATATCCGAATGGCTCTCAGCTGAACAGTGCTGCTCAAAACCTAAAAGCTAAACCAGCGAAATGCTTAACCAGCTAAATGCTTAGCCAGCTAAATGCTTCTAGTTTCTGGTCTTCACGCCTTATATACCTTTCTGCTTTCTACCACCACTCCCTGGGATTAAAGGCTCACTTTCTGGGATTAAAGGTGTGTGTCACCATGCCTGGCTGTTTCCAATGTGGCCTTGAACTCACAGAGATCGAGAGGGATTTCTACCTCTGGAGTGCTAGGATTAAAAGTGTGAGTGCCACCATCTTCTAGCCTTTGTATCTAGTGGCTGTTCTGTCTCTGACCCCAGATAAGTTTATCAGGGTATACAATATTTTGGGGAGCACAATACCACCACATACACTGGTGTCTTTTCTTTGTTACCTAAAATGTAGAGGAGCTAAAATGGAAAAGGTAGTGGTAATAATAACCACAAAGACACTTAATTTTCTTTATACATTAAACAATGACATGTGGATGATAATACATAGCTGGGAGATGGCAGTGCCCTTGCAGAGGGAGAGTGACAAGGAAAACCTGCTGTGGTCATAGGCCAGATATTCTGCCTATGTCCTCCTTTCTCTGCAATGAACTGCCCTCATGCATTCACATATATAAATCCCTTATTTATAAACAAATATTAGATCGTGTGCATGTGCGTGTGCGTGCGCGCGTGTGTGTGTGTGTGTGTGTGTGTGTGTGTGTGTGTGTGTGTACATGTGCTTGTAAGAATAAGTTCTCTCCTTACACCTTGTGGGTCCTGGGGATTAAACACAGACTAAAAGTTGGAGGCAGTTAACTTTACCTGTGTAGCCATCTTAATGCCCTTTGCTCTTTCCATTCTTGAGGAAGTGATTCAGGATCTATGATAATGATGAAGAACATGTGGAATTTAGCTAAGCACCTCACTCATACAGCAGAATCTTAAATAACCATCTCAATATTTAACATATCTGTCATCAAGGGAAGTTTTAGGTGCTTATTGGGGTTACAGTAATTAGCTAAAATTTTCTGGTGTCCTTGGGTATAAAATCTAAAGAGAATAGTCATAATTTGTTAGACATACTCAGCAATAGATGAAATAAAAACATGGTGGCAGAAGTATTCAATGGAGACAGGAAGTTTAGTGGGTTGCTGTTTTAAGGTGAGGGGCCATTTAAAACCCTCACTGAAAAGGCAGAGTTTGAATAAATTTCTGGGATGCTAAAGGAGCAAGTAATTTGGGTACAATATGTGAAATGTTATGTGTGAATCATGGGAGGAACCAAGAGAAATGCCTCTGGCCCAACTGTGCTTCACATGCTAAAGGACTAGCAAGCAGATCTTTAGCTCTGGGAGAAGAGGAGTTGAAATATAAGGAGTGAGGAAGAGGAGGAAAATGGTCATAGGAGGGCAGGGCATGGGAAACTCATATATGTGGCCTTATGACATAACTGGGACTGTGTGTTTTTCTGGGAATAAGTTGAATATGAACTTGAGGACAAAACCAGATTCTATTCTTATGGACAAGTTGAAGTCAGACACTACAGACAAATAATAGTCAAATATCAAAAGTTTGTGAGACCTGGAAAATGGGAAGGAGTCCTATGAAATGCTGTCTTCTTGACATGGCAAAGATGTTCCTATGTGATCTCACAGAAATAGTGATCATTTGTGCAATACCCGCTCATGATCAAGCTAGTTAAAAATTTCAGCATGGAGCTGGGTATGGTAATTGAAACCTTTAATCCCAGCACTAAGGTTGCCAAGACAGACAGATCTCTCTGAGTTCAAGTCCAGCCTGGTCTACATGGCAAGTTCCATGGATGGCAGAGCAGTATAGTGAGATCATGTCTGAAGAAACAAAAAACAAACAACCAGTATAAGTGGGGAAGGGCTACTGTAGTTGGTAGCCATTCCAGCTTTGATCTGGAAGTTCCAACCCTCATTGAGGCTTCGGTAACAAGGCAGGGCCAAGAGAGGACCCTGAAGACCCGATATCCAGATGGGCTAGCTCTCTTGGATCCTGGACCCAGGACGTTGAAGGTAGACCAATCGGAGTTGTCCAGAGAACACTGCCGGACTGTGCTACACCTTTCCCAGACCCTGCAACCTATCCCTTCACTTGTAAGTTATCTTACAAAATAAACCTCCCTTTTAACTACGTGGAGTGGCCTTAATAATTTCACCAATAGGCTACCAAGGTACCAAACCTAGCTAAGGAGCTATTGGTATTTGTGGGTAGGGGTTATAGAGTCACTTTTACTTGGGGTAGGAGCCAATGGTAGGTTGTCCATGAGGCTGTGGATGGACTTTGCACCATGTACACATGAACATAATTAACTGGACTCTATGGGTTATAAATTTAAAAAGAACAAATAAGGTATGAGTTCTGGAGAGAGATGAGATAAAGGAAAGGTGTGGGGGTATACATGATCAAGGAATACATTGTATATGTATGAAATTTTCAAAGAATAAATTAAAATAGCATTTATATAAATGCAAAAAAACAAAATTAATGAGTGCTAAAGTGTGACCCACTGTACTAGGCTTTTTATTTGGGGCACCAACCAGCTCCCAAATCATGTCATGGAGACTTATTATTAGTTATAAATGCTCAGCCTAGCTAAGGCTTATTTCTGGCTAGCTCTTTTATTTAAAGTAACCTGTTTCTCTTTATGTACCTTTTGCCTTGGGGCTTTATACATTTCTTTCCTTCTGTATATCTTACTTTCACTGCTTCTCATGTCTGTCTGTCTGGCAGTTGCCTGGTTTCTTGCCCTGGGCTTGCCCTTCTTTTTCTCCCTTGTTTTTTTTCCTCTTTCTTCTTTTCACTTGTTTCTCCCTGAAACCTCTTCCTATTTATTCTCTCTGCCTGCCAGCTCTCCCTATCCTCACTCTGCCTAGCTTTTGGCTGTTAAACTCTTTATAAGACCAATCAGGCACCTTAAGCAGGCAAGATGAAACAGCAGTACAACTTTACTAATTAAACAAAGACTGCAGAAACAAATGTAACACACCTTTACACAGTTAAAGTAATATTCTTAGCATATACAAATGTAACACATTTTTCCCAGTTAAAATAATATTCTACAAAAACCCACTCAAACAGATCAATTTATTTTAATAAATGCTATTTAGAGGAAAGGGATATCCTACAAAATAGGAGAAAATAATTGCTATACATTCATCCAATAGGAGTTACAATTTATAATACATATACAGAACTCCTAAATATAAACAACAAAGGAACAAATAGTCCAATCAAGATGTAGTAATGTAAATAAAAAAGACGCTTTCAAATGGCCAATAAATACATGGATACCCGCATATCCATGGATATTGTGGCACTATTCATGATCACCAAATTTTGGAATCAGCTTAGGTACCTATCAACAGATAAATAAATAACATATGTACTTATGTTATATAATATCATATATATATATATATATGTATACATATAAAATAGAATTTTACTCAGCCACAAAAGAGAGCAAAGTAATATCAGTTGCAGAAAATTGATGGGATCAGAGATCATTATGTTAAGTGAAATAAGCCAGCCTAAAGGTTTTCTTTCATTTGTAAAAAACAATGGGTGCATAAAATGATGTGAAGTTAAAAGGACAAAGAGCAAGGATGCATAAGGGGAATGGTAAAGGTGAGAAAAAGAAAGACTAATAGAGGGGATGCATTATGATATAACATTATATATTTCATAAAATAATACCATAGTGAAACACTTTAGTTTATTAACATTCACTGATACTAAGTATCAGTGTTTTATCTTGGATATTACAGAGAAGTAGACACTAAGGATCTGAGCATGTAAATTCAATAGTATTGTCTTACTTAATGTTGTACTCTAAGATGTAAGTTTTAGCACTTGGCTTTGGTGATTTCTTTTAATCTACTCAATAGACCTATTAAGTATGTACAATTTTGCATTTTCCTTGGGGAAACCAAAGAAGACTGAGAAGAAGCAAGAAGATCCATTGGCTATTCAATAAATGCATAAAATGAGAGAAAAGATAAGAAGGCATGTCATAGGAAGGTGGCTGACCTTAGGTAAAGAGAATGAGCAAAGTCTCATGTAGTTCATCCCAGGGAATTCCCTCACTGGCCCTGTCTATTCATTAGCTCTTTCCAGCTTCTACTCATATTTCTGCCTTTGCAGCCATTATAAATGATTCCTCTAAAATAAGGTAGGAAGACTCATCATTCAGCAACCTCCATTTGATTCACTACTATGTGACATCTCTAAAAATTTACAAGATTTTTCAATAAATTATTGATGGAATGTCATGCTTTACTTAACTTTAATTTTGCAAACTGGTTGCCAGTGTTTAGGGGACTGAATATGGCAAGCATATTTAGAATAGTCACTAATTTATGTCCCATAAGTTTTTGGACACATTGTTATATAATGATATTCACCAGAGATAGAACAAAACAGGAAGGATGGAAAGAGTAGGAGCCAATCTCAGAAATCTCTTCTGGCTCACATGACTTTTCAAATCTTTCAGATCTTAAGTATAAGATGGCCTGAAATTTGAAGTATTGTTTCTTTATACATATTTTGAGAATTCAAAGTATTAGTTGTACTGTTAGGCAACTGGGCTTCCCCAGATAGGAAAAAAAAAGACTCCTGTAGATGTAACCAACAGTCTTATTAAATAAGAAACACAGAAACAATGTAAAGAGAAAGCGAGAGGTCAGAGCTCAGAGCTAAAATCTCACCCTTCCTCCTGTGGTGTCCCAGCTTCCCGAAAGAGAGCTATATCCTGTCTGTCCATCTTTTTATAGTATTTTGTTCTGCCTTCTCATTGGTTGTAAACCCAAACACGTGACTGCCTCGTCACTGTCTGTATGTACAGCCCCCCAGGTCTTAAAGGCATATGTCTCCAATGCTGGCTGTATCCCTGAACACACAGAGATCTATGGGATTAAAGGCGTGTGCCACCACCGCCACACTCTTGCTATGGCTCTAATAGCTCTGACCCCCGGGTAACTTTATTTATTAACATACAATCAAAATCACATTTCAGTACAATTAGAATACCACCACAGACTCCAAAGGGAAATTACTATGTATAAGAACAACCAAAGTTCTATGACAGGAGGTGAGAGATTCCTGGAAACTAGAGAGAACTATTATTATGCAGAAATGCAGAGACAGAAGGCATGGAATCTGGCCAGGATGCCACTTCTTGAGTTCTTTGTATTGCTAGTGAAGTGTGAATTTCTTAAATGTTATTTTTCAAAGTTAAAATATAATCACACCATTTCCCTCTTCCCTTTCATCCCTCTCACTCCTCTCATATGTCTCACCTTACTCTCAGATTCTTGGCCTTTTTTCTTCAATGCATATATGTACACAACTACAACATTATGAGTTTGTTTTGATGTTGCTTATATGTGTATGGTTTCCAGGCTTACCACTTGGTATTGGTTAATCAATTAGGGGGCTCATCCTTGGAGAAGACTATTTCTCCCTCTCTCAGCTTTCCTTAGTGGCTTGTAGTTCTTTGGATAGGGTTGGGCTCTGGGCAATTTTCTCTTTCTACGTTAGAATGTCTACTGGAGGTGTCTTTGTTCAGGTCTTATTTAGGCAGCCATATTGTTGAGGGATCATGGTTGAAGATTCTCTGTCTTTCAAAGGGATACAATCATGAAGTAGGTTTCTTGATCTTCTGCCTCTTATAATCTTCCTGTATCCTCTTCTGTAATGTTTTTTGAGCCTTAAATACAGGAGTTATATTGTAGGTATATAAATTGTGGTTAGGAACATTATGGTCAGGTGTTCTCTGCATTTGGACCAGTTGTGGTTTTCTGTAATGGTCTCTATCTGCTCCAAAGAGAAGCTTCTTTGATGAAGGGTAAGGACTATTCTCATCTGTGGTTATATATACTTATCAACCCTTAGAAATTTGAACTGGGAAGGCTAAAATGATTATTTCTATTCTAGGTTCCCACACTATTGAACTCTCCAGTGTTATAAATGCCTCTGCTCCTGAGCTCCAGTCTTGCTGTCTGAACAGTGTGACCCTATGAAGACTGTCTGCCTTCCTAGGGAGTGGGATACAAAAATCTCATTGTTCAAGTGATCAACACTTACTCTTTGTGATATGCTAGGCTTTATGTCTTTAACCATCTTCTACCATAAGAAAAATTCTAAACAAAAATAGAATTTTGCTCTCTTTTATATAGGACATTTTTAGAATTTCTGAATTTCTTATCAACTTTCTAAAGATGATGTAAGATGGTTATGACTTAATCAGAGAGAAAGGGAAAATAACTGATATTCCAGTACTTTCTACTCCTGGTTTACATCTGGCAGAAAAAGGCAATGGCAGCTTTTATACTCATATTATTCAAGTTGCTATAAAAAAAGAACATATCAAATCATCATATTTCAGAAGGAGATTTATTAGATGATCTTAGATGATACAGCCTGGATAGTCCAACACTGCTTTCTTCACATTGGATATGCAGGGACTTTCCATTCATTCAGTCAAGTGAGGCTAGACTCTTCAGCATTTCCAGTCTTGCACTGAAGTCTTGAAAATTTCTAGACAGCCACTGTTCTTCAGTCTACATTGTAAGGCCAAAATTCTGAATGCTGATATCAGGATGTTAGCAGCCATGCAGTGACAGCAGCATTTTAGGTACATTTGCCAACTGTGAAAGTGAGTCTGAAAAAACAATAGCATTTTCCCCCTTGAACTTCCTTGTATGTGGACTTCTACAAGAAGATGATAGTCCAGGAGAGAGTCTTCCCCCTCAGTTGAGTCTTCATGGATATACTCTTGTAGACCTTCTCGAGGTTTGCTTCTAAGTTGATTACAAACTTCATCAAGATGACAACCAAGATTAGCCCTCATATGGTCACTTCAGAAAGCTCAGTCCTCTGAGAGAGAGAGAGTTGGCAAGAGCCACCTGCCTCTCTGTCTACTAGATTTTCAGACATGCTGAGTGATTACTTGAGATTGAATGGAGACATCAGGATGTTCTTTTCCTTCCTCTTGAAGAAATATGGATTTTGCTAGACCCACAATAGCTTCAGTATAAAGGCTGAAGCCACAGGCAAGCTAAGTGTGTGGAGTCTACTGTTACTAGAATTTTCATTCTAATAACATCCTCCTAAATATCACCTGAACTTTGTCTTCTGGAAGAACAGTAAGTACTCTTAATGGCTGAGCTGTCTTTCTACCCTGATTTTGATACTTTAAATTTCCTAAAATGGAGATTGATCATCAAATTAATGATGTATCAATATCTTCTTATTTTTTTCACTTTTAGAAAAAATGATAGTCTTAACAGGTCTTATATTTGGTAGAATTCAGTACATAGGGAACTGGTGTACAACTGAGGTAATGATGAGATTGTGCAAATATGTGGCCTCAGAAGATTTGAGCACTAGAGTTAATAAAAACAAGCTATTTTGGTGATGGCAATTTCTTTTAGAATCTGATCATATGTGGAAATAAGCCTCATTGTCCAGTCAGTATTGTAATTTTTTCCCAAATGATGATCAAATGTCTCCAGTTTGAAGAATGAACATTCATCATTTCCAGTTGAACAGTGCTTCTGCCCAACATTCATTATCAGGTTTTTAATTCATAAAAAAATTGTCTGTACAAATAGAGAAAAGGCCCAGAGACTTCTAGATGGTATGGCTCATAGGAGCTGTCAATTACAATCAGTTCACTGATTGAAGAATGTTATGTGTTCAGTGATCTCTAGTGCTCTTTGCTTACTCATAATACAGTGAATCCAACCAGGAGATCCATAACATCTTATAATATGATAAAGAGGCATTTATAAGCATTTAATAAACTCATCAGTTGATTTGCCTCAAATAATATATGCAGCATTTTTAATATACAAAATTGTACACGTTTGATATTTTCTTTTCTTCTAAGGGTTGAACTCTTATTTAACAAAAGATGCTTTGAAAATGAACCTTCCTTTTCTGTGTGTATTCTTTCAGTGTCTGTGAAGAAATAGATACATTTGACAGATAATGTATTTCTAGAATGAGTACACACCACGAGAGAGAGAGAAAGAGAGAGAGAGAGAGAGAGAGAGAGAGAGAGAGAGAGAGAGAGAGAGAGAGAGAGAAATAAAAGTGACAAATTCACCAACAGAGAAAAATGGGCAAAGAGGATGGACTGGTGTCAGGTGGTGGTGCATTAGCACTGACTCCTGTAGCAACTGACTGCGAATACTCACAATGGAAGCAAATGTGAGCACTATAGGAAAGATACCTATGAGAAAGATACTGAAGCATTAACTCAAGAGGTCTGAACCTTGACATATGCATTATAAACCTGCAATAATTGAATCGGAGTAATATAAGACAAGATATAAATGGTGCAAAAAAAGTTCTGAAATAGAGTGAATTTTATTTAAAATGCGATGATCCAGTTAGTATGAGAAAGATTGAATGAATTACTCTATAAAGGGTATTGGACAATTTCCTATCTATTTTAAACCAGAATTTATAACTTTATATTTTAGAGTGCTCATGAAGACAAAAGAGACTTGAGGCAGGTGAAGCATAACCTACACACTTGATTCTTAGATACAAGAGGCATTTATAAGCATTTAATAAGCTCATCAGTTGATTTGCCTCAAACATTATATGCATCATTTTTAAGATACAAAATATGTACACATTTTGTTTCTTTTCTTCCCCAAATTTATCTGACAGGAAAATAAGAGGGGTTAAAAATAATACATTTTTAATCACGCTAAGAATGGGAAGTGAGGCTATCAGTGGGTTAGAGATTTGACAAGTTCTTGGAAGAAGAATAGTGGATTTAATCAGAGAAGACAATTCAAATGGACAGATTCATTCTCAAGATCACTAGCCACATAAGAAAGGTTAAAGCCACAGAGAGACAGCAAACCCAGCC
Source organism: Peromyscus leucopus (assembly GCF_004664715.2). NCBI lineage: Eukaryota > Metazoa > Chordata > Mammalia > Rodentia > Cricetidae > Peromyscus > Peromyscus leucopus. The sequence goes on from NC_051065.1 coordinate 90,397,974, forward strand.
TGACAGATTGAGACAATGGTGATAAATGCAAATTGTGGAAATATCTGTCTGAAAAGGCTGCCTCTGAGCTGGTAGATACTACAGTAAGAACATCCCTGTAGACCATGGGTAAGATAAGCTGCCTAGAGAAATTGGTGGCTGACTTAAACTCTCCATATGCTGACTTTAGAATTATGGGTAGGAGGGACAAAGAGGCCAGGTCTGTGTTGTCTACACTGACACAATTCAAAACTGAGGTAAAGTTCATGGCCAAATCTTCTTTCTGGTAAAATGAATTATTGATAAATGAATACTTGTCGTCTGAACAGAACTGGTATCTATTTCTTTTTCATACATACAGGTGGCCCATGCCTGTTTCAAGTATTCTGTAGTAAAACTAGCAGGTTAAATTACTCCTTTTTATTATTTTTTCATTTTCTATATTTTATTTTCAGTTAGAGTTATGTATATTCATTTGAAGTTTGAATGTTACCACACACAGGTAAGTTTTGCTAATAGTAAGCCATAGCAGAAGCTGGGTGGTGGTGGTGGTGGTGCACACCTTTAATACCAGCACTTACGAAGCAGAGCTAGGCAGATCTCTATGTGTTCAAGGATACAGCCAGCATGGAGACACACGCCTTTAATCTCAATACCAACCATAGAAGACCTGGAGGTGTGTATAGAGAGGCAGTGACGGGGAGGTCATGTGGTTGGGTTTACAACCAATGAGAAGGCACAACAGAAAGTCTCTATAAAGACAGATAAACAGGATGTAGGTCTCTTGGCTGAAGAGGACAGCAGCAGCAGTGAAGGGTAAGGTTTTTAGCTCTTAGCTCTGACCTCTTGAGCTTTCATCTCTGCACTGGCTCTGTCTTTCTTATTTAACAACACAGTTATATCTACAGGAAACCTCTGGAAAAAATGCAATGATAGGAATGAGTTTTGTTACACCCACGTCCCACTGTGCATGTTAAAGCTAATATCCATAATTGTAGTGAAAACAAAGACTGTTGTAAGTAATTCTAGAATTCCTCATGAATTGAGTTGCTGTTCTTAGCATTTAAGTATGCCTACTTGCATCTTCCACCACATTATGGTGCAACAATTAAGGCACCACCTATGAAGCCCTCACTACACACTGAAGCTACTGGGCACTTCAGGATGGACTTCCAAGGCTCCAGAACTATAATCAATATGTTTTTTTAATAAATTATCCAATTGAAATTATGTTCTTAGCCACATGAGTGTTCTAAGAAAAATGACAACAGCTTAATGACCGAGTTTTGCTCACATAAACAACCACAGATGCAGATGGGTTGATGTCCTGTGCTGAGGACAGGCAGTGTGTCACTAGGCTACAGCCATCAAAAGTAAAAGATGATTACTTCCATTACAGGGAAATATCATCAAGAACTTCAAACTAATTATGCTGTTTATTTATTTTTTTATATAATTTTTATTAAAAAAGATTTTCTTTCCTTTTTACATACCAATCCATTCCACCTCCCTCCTCTTCTCTAACCAACCCCATCCCACCCCCAAACCCTCCTCAGAGAGAGTAAGGCCTCCCTTGGGTAGTCAACACAGGCTGTTATACCATGTTGGGGCTAAACCTAGCCCCTCCCTCTTGCATTAAGGCTGAATAAGGCATTGCACTATAAGGAATGGGGTCTCAAAAGCTAGTTTGTGTACCCAGGGTAAGTCCTGGTCCCATTGCCAGGGGACCTACAAGCACATAAAGCCACACAACTTTCACCCACATTCAGAGGGCCTAGTTCAGTCCCATGAGGGCTCTCCAGCTGTCAGTCCAGAGTCCATGGACTAACTCCCATTAGTTTCAGTCAGCTATTACTGTGGTTTTTCCCATCATGACTTTGACACCCCTTGGTCCTAGAATCCTTTCACTGTCTCTTCAACTGAACTCTAGGATCTTGGCCAAGTGCTTGGCTGTGGATCTCTGCATCTGCTTCCACCAGTCACTGGATGTAGGTTCTATGATGACATTTAGGGTAGACACCAATCTGAGTGCAGGGGGAGGCTTGGTAAATCTGTCCTCCTCTATTTCCTTCATATGGAAAAACAAAAAACCCAGGATAACTAAAAGAAACCTGTACAATAAAACAACTGGAGGCATCACAATCCCTGACTTCAAGCTCTACTATAGAGCTACAGTAATAAAAACAGCTTGGTATTGGCATAAAAACCGACATGTGGACCAATGGAATCGAATTGAAGACCCTGACATTAACCCACACACCTATGGACATATAATTTTTGACAAAGAAGCCAAAAGTGTACAATGGAAAAAAGAAAGCATCTTCAACAAATGGTGCTGGCATAACTGGATATCAATGTGTAGAAGGCTGCAAATAGATCCATATTTGTCACCGTGCACAAAACTTAAGTCCAAGTGGATCAAAGACCTCAACATAAATCCAGCTACTCTGAGCCTGCTAGAATTGAAAGTAGGAAGTAGTCTTGAACACATTGGCATAGGAAATCACTTCCTAAATGTAACACCAGTAGCGCAGACACTGAGACAAACAATCAATTAATGGGACCTCTTGAAACTGAGAAGCTTTTGTAGAGCAAAGGATACGGTCAACAAGGCAAAGCGACAGCCTACTGAATGGGAAAAGATCTTCACCAACCCCACAGGTGACAGAGGACTGATATCCAGAATATATAAGGAACTCAAGAAATTAGACATCAAAACAACCAACAGTCCAATTAAGAAATGGGCTTTAGAACTAAACAGAGAATTCTCAACAGAGGAAACTCAAATGGCTGAAAGACATTTAAGGAATTGCTCAACATCCCTAATCATCAGGGAAATGCAAATCAAAACAACTCTGAGATACCACCTTACGCCTGTCAGAATGGCTAAGGTCAAAAACACTGAAGACACTTTATGCAGGAGAGGATGTGGAACTCGGAGAGTTCCTCCACTGCTGGTGGGAATGCAAGCTTGTACAACCACTTTGGAAATCAATATGGCGCTTTCTTAGAAAATTGGGAATCAATCTCCCCCAAGATCCAGCTATACCACTCCTGGGCATATACCCAAGAAATGCTCAGTCATACCTCAAGAGCACTTGCTCAGCTATGTTCATATCAGCATTGTTTGTAACAGCCAAAACCTGGAAACAACCTAGATGCCCTTCAACTGAAGAATGGATAAATAAATTGTGGCACATATACACAATGGAATACTACTCAGCAGAGAAAAACAATGACATCATGAGGTTTGCAGGCAAATGGATGGATCTAGAAAAAATCATCCTGAGTGAGGTAACCCAGACTCAGAGAGACAAATGTGGTACGTACTCACTCATAGGAAGATGGTAGATGTGGAACAAGGATGACTGGACTGCTACTCACATCACCAGTGAGGCTACCTAGAAAACGGGACCCCAAGAAAGACACGGAGAAATGGATGAGATCTACATGAACAGCCTGGACATGAGTGGGAACAATGAAGGGCGAGGATCGAGGGAAAGAGAGGGGGAGATCCTAGCTGGATCAAGAAAAGAGAGGGAGAACAAGGAATAGGAGACCATGGTAAGTGAAGACCACATGAGAAGGGGAGGAAGCAGAGAGCTAGGGAGGCCCATGGAGATCCACCAAGATACCCCCGCAAAAGACTGCTGGCAATGTTCAAGAGAGGGCCGGGACTGACCTACTCTGGTGATGGGATGGCCAAACACCCTGATAATTGTGCCATAAACCCCATCCAAGGACTGAGGAATCTGGATGCAGACATCCACGGCTGGGCCCCTGGTGGAGCACTGGGAGTCTATTTAGTGAGAAAGAGGAGGGTTTATATGAGCGAGAATTGTTGAAACCAAGGTTGGATAAAGCACAGGGACAAATTACCAAATGAATGGAAGCACATGAACTATGAACCAAAGGCTGAGGGGTCTCCAACTGGATCAGGCCCTCTGAATGGGTGAGACAGTCAATTGGCTTGATCTGTTTGGGAGGCATCTGGGCGGTGGTGCTGGGTCCTGGGCTCATTGCATGAGTTGGCTGTTTGAATCCTGGGACTTAGGCAGGGATGCTTGGCTCTGTCTGGGAGGGGGGGACCGGACCTGCCTGGACTGAGTCTATCAGGTCGATCCCGGTCCTCGGGGGAGACCTTGATCTGGAGGAGTTGGGAATGGGGGAGGGCTGGGGGGAGTGGGAGGGGGCGGGGGAGAGCATGGGAATCTGTGGCTATTATGTGGAACTGAATGGTGTTGTAAAATAAAAAAAAAAAAGAAAAGAAAATGTTTACATAGTTCAGACAATGCTGTTCTCTAAGGAAAAGCCCGGTCTATCTCACTCTATATGGAGGCTTGTCAGTCAGAAAACAGCCAGCATGTATGCTTTCTTTCTAAAACTAGATTACCTTTATTGTTACATAACAAAATAAAGGGAAAGAAGAAAAAAATGAAAGAGAAAAGAGTAATCCAATAGACATTTGAGGCATTTTAATAATGTTTCTGATGTGGATATTGGGCTTTAACCATTAACATGAATTTTACAGTAACAATTTTCTAAAACTAAAAAAGAAATTCACTAGATAGTAGAATAGCTCAATATGTCTTTTAGTAACAGGTATAAAATTTATTTTCTTGTTGAAAGAATGTAAGATGCCTCTAAAAATAATTGTGTAAACTGAGCAAATGTTAAAAAGGATAACAGAATTTACATTGCAAAAATGAAGCATATTAAAGACAACCTAGGTGGTATATGCCTGCCATCCTAGAGTTTGAGAGACCTTGGTGACATGATTGTAATTTCTCCATCAATCTGGGCTACATGAGAGTCCCAGGCCAGGATGAAGTGCATAGCAAGAGCTTATATCAAAGATAGAATAAATAAATTGATGTAAAATTATGTATATTTGGAAGTTCAACCTATCACGAATGTTCCAGTAGAGTCATATAAAAAAAAGGAAGGAAAATGAACAGTTATCAGAAAACAAATAAGAGAACTAAGAACACATACTATTTATAAATATAAAAGACAGCAGAATAAAACAAAGAGAAAATAATCTAACTCATCTTTTAAGGTTAGAAATTCTTGACAACTGCATATAAAGTGAAGTATATAGGACATACAAATGCATAAAGAACAAGTATCTTAATAAATTATTTGCAAACTAAATTTGTACTCTAAGAATAGATATAGTACGTGGACCTTATTCCAGGATCTACAAATGTTAAGAAAAACTTAATAAGTCATGTAATTAAATTCTATTCACAGAGTAATGGATAAAAATAATTTGATGGAGAAAAATACTACTTAATAAGATTCAAAACTCATTATCTGAAATATAACATGTATTAACAATGGATTAAACTCTTAATTAGATGGAGGAAGCAATAATTGTCTTAAGATTCAGAACACAATTAGAGTTTTAAATGCTTGCATTGAATAAGAAATTAAAAAAAAACCTTTCACTTAAAAGTAGATATCATTCCAACCCAAAAAGAAATTAAATAATAATTTACTAGATGTGTACTGCCTTAAAAGAGAAATGGACATAAGTAATGTCATTACCATGCAACTTGAAATTCTATTATTATAGCAAAAAGAAACAAAGTATTATAATAATTAAAAATATTGTAACATAAATTATTAGGCTTGTTTTTTTTTTTTTTTTAAAAGGAGATGTCTGCTAATAGAGTCAGACAATTAGTGATATAGAGAGAATCCAGTAATACAGGTGGGAAATTTTCTACAAGCAAAACCTAATACAATTTTCAAACAGAAATTTTGTCTACATGATTTTACAACTCTAGTGGGAAAGAAAGGAAATATGCAATAACAGTATGGAAAATCCCCAAAGTACTGTGAAAAGGAACTGAAGAATACCCAAACAATTCTGAGACTTACATACAGCATCTCACAATAATGATGTGATTTCACAAAAAGTAATTTTAAACATCTAGTATCAGGTCAGTCATAGGCCTACCAGGAACTACAGGACTCTGATTCTAAAAATAACATACATAAATGAACAATTCATGCAAAAGTCTTCAGGGGTTTGTGGAATTGGAAATTACGTAGGCATTAATAGTTTAATTGCACAGTTAATTTGGAGAACTATTTTTATGCTATTGAGCAGTCAGCTTGGAGATGAGTAGATATACCTTAGAAACTCACATATAAAGCCTGTTTACAGACATAGAAACTATGTTCTAAATGCAAAACAACTTACTATGCTAAATTGATGTTCAAGAGAAGCATTTTTCAGCAGTAGGATCTATAGTGGGTTTTTCTTTGGACTTCCAGCTTTCAAATAGTGACATGAAGAACTTCTTATTAATTATGAAAGCTTGATTTTAGCTTAAGCTTATTCCCAACTAACTTTTAAAACTTAAATTAACCCATTTATACTAATCCATGTCCTGCCTTGTGGCTCATTACCTCTCCTCAGTACAGTATGTTTAACTTCCTCTGTGTCTGGCTGGCAAATCTTGCCACTATCGATTCTTCCCAGAGTTCCTATCTCTGCCTGCAAGTTCCATCTATCCTTTCCTGCCTAGCTCTTGACTGTTCAATTCCTTATAAACCAATCAGAAGGTGACTTAGGCAGATGACAAAGGACAGAGACACATCTTAAACCAGTGTGATCAAATGTCCTGCAACATTTCACCCGTTTTGTCTAAATAAAAAGGAAAAGTTGTAACTCTGACACAGTAAAACTATATACAATAAGAACAATTACCAGGATAATTACATTTACAATGTCCAGTCCATTTGTATTTGACAACTTTGGAGAAAGTACTTTATTATCTATCCAATGTTGGTGAGTCCAAAGTTTTGTATCTGAATCACTTTCTATCATAATTTCTATTGTCATCCTAAAGATATATTTTTAGAACTTTAAACATTTTACTAGATAAGCAACTTAAGCTTTCTGTCTTTCAACCTTTATAAACTTTGGATCTCTTTTTGTGAGTTTTGTTTTTGAATTTAGTAACAAAGAAAATGGTAAAATTCTAATTATCCAATTTTCAACCCCATCAGAGACCTGAAAAGGATAAAACATTGCCTGAGTAAACAAGAAGTGCAGGTCAAGCAACATCCAAAACTATAGAATTGCCAGACACAGATGACTGCCTGGACAGTCACCCAAGGTTTCTCTGCAATGGTGAGGCATCCATCTTTGGTTTATAGGCTTAGACTATCTGACAGACTTTTCTGTGAAGCAGGAATTTTGAAGGACTGGTGTAGCAGGAATCTTAAAAGTTCTTATTAATAAAACCACACCTGATCCAGGTATTGGGGTGAACTGGAAGATCAGAGAGACAGAACAAGCCACAGGGGCTTCACCTCGCTGGATCCTCAGCTGGTCTTGTTTCCTCAGACTGGAGGCCTCTGTGTCCTCATATCTGAATGGCTCTTAGCTGAACTGTGCTGCTTAAAACCTAAAAGCTTAACCAGGCCAAATGCTTCTAGTTTCTGGTCTTCACGCCTTATATATCTTTTTGCTTTATACCACCACTCCCTGGGATTAAAGGCTCGATTTCTGGGATTAAAGGCATGTGTCACCATGCCTGGCTTTTTCCAATGTGGCCTTGAATTTACAGAGATCCAGGGGGATTTCTACCTCTGGAGTGCTAGGATTAAAGGCTAGTGCCACCATTTTTTAGCCTTTGTATCTAGTGGCTGTCTATTCTCTGACCCCAGATAAATTTATTAGGGTGCACAATATTTTGGGAAACACAATACCACCACATTTCCCCTTTTTGTCTAAAAATAAAAAAACTTGGAACTAATACAAGAAAAACTATTTAATAAGTATATACAATATATACAGCCAAAATTACATTAATGATGTCTAGTCCATTAACATTTGACAGATTCAGATAAAAACTCCATTATATATATTAACAATGTCCAGTCCAGTAATATCTGATAAACTCAGACCAAAAATTTTTCATTACTTGTCTTATTTAAAACAAGTAGTTCCTTTTTAAAAGTAGATTCCATAATCTCCCTTTTTATCTTATCATATCCATATTCTCTCTTATTTCTTTTCATAATAGATTCAGTAGTCTACCTTTTGTAATTTTTATATCTTTCCCTTTTTCTTCAGTGTAGATTCAGTGATCTACCTATTTATCCTATTATTTCTTTATCTTTTTTCTCAGAGTAGATTCAATGATATATTTCATATTTTATTCTTTTTTTCTTTTTGTTTTCTAGGGGTGAAAATATCTTTAGGGAATCTTGAAAAGAAAAATTTTGGGTTGTCAAGTCTTGTATCATTTGTTCAGTCTCTGCATAATAGGAGAAAGTTCAGGGCTTGTCACAAGTCCTTGTCCAAGTAGTCTGTCAGGTTGGATCATCTCAGCTATTCATCTCGAAATTGTCCTAAACAGTTTGTAGTCCAAAGTCAATCTTTACATGGTGTTAATCAGCTTAATCGCTTTATCATGGTCCATGAGGAATCATCGTTGTAGGATCCTGTCATCTTTTTGAAGATTTCAAAGTCACTGTTAGGCATGGTCATGGTTCCCTGCAGACTTTTTTTTGTGGTTTGGAGCAATAATAGTCTGATAAATGTCTGTCTCTCAGAACCATGAACATTCTTCCCTAGAACAGAAAATCTTCACAGCAATTTCTCCCCACCATTTGTGTTGCCAAACTTTTCCAAACTGACCTTTGCTGATGCTTTCTTTTAACATGATGGTCCTGGCAATTCTTCTGTGAACCAGCAGCAGTAAACCCTTTGTCCCAGGTAGCAGCATCACCGCAGTCACCAACACGATGAGAAGGAGCTGGCAATCTGGAGCAGTAGCCACTGCCTCCATCGTCCCACTGCTGTTTGTGGCTCGGCCTCAGCTGAAGCTTCTTCTAGGTTGGCCTCAAACTCGGGATCCTCCTGCCTCTGCCTTCTTCAGTAAATCCAACTGTCGTGTGCCACCACAACTGGCTGAGTGTAGGTTGGGCATGAACTGGGGCCCACAAGGTCACAGGCAAACAGCTTTTTCGTGAATTCATACCACAAACGTAGGCCACCACAGACTGGCCTACCTTGTCTTGTCAAAATTTGGCAGTCAACTTCCTTTGTGTCCTGCTTGTCCAATTTGGACTGCATACTGTCAGCAGTCAAGGCAAGAAAAGTTTCTTAGTCAGTGGCTAGCTTTGCCACAGTGAAAGCAAACTCCACATAGAAGTTCTTTGATGTCCATCATCTTCTCTGAAGTAGATTGGTGTTATCAGGAGCAGACGTTTCTCATTGTCATAAAAAGCCTTGTGTTATTAAAACATCTTAAATGCCATATTCTGTAGGTCTCCGAAGTGTTTGAAGACTACCTATCTATCTAAAATACATGAGGTTAAATAAAGCCTATTTCTATCAACATCTAAACCATTACTACAAGTTTTATTGTTATCTTAATCATCCTAAACAATTTGTAATAGTAGCTTTCAAGAACTAGAACTTTACAATTTTTAATGAGCTGCAGAAGCACCATACCTTATAATATGTCGTAGAAAAAGTAACCTTAAATTTGTATCACTATACAGAAATCTACACCATTGTAAAATATTTGAGACTAATAGTTGCTTTTTAGTTTAAAAGTAGATTCAATATTCTACTCATTTATTCTGTCATTCCTGTATCCCTCTGGGTTTTTTTTTTTTTGTCAGAGAGAAAGAGGGATAGGGGAAAGAAAAAGAAAGAAAGAAATTCCTTAATCTAACCTCCTTTGTTTAGTTTCCTCCATGAACATGACCAATAACAACTTACAACTTATCCCCACTAAACAATGACAACCATCCATAACACATGGAAACACAACCACCACCACCAGAAACAAGAACAAAAACAACAAAAAAATCTACTCAACCCACTTCTTGGGAATTTGGATGCTATGTTCTTAAAATTACTTCTTGTTGTCTGTGGGTGATGACATGTTTAGAGAACACTGAAAAAATTGGGATAATGTTCTGTGAGAGGTAGTGTATCCTAAGTGTAGGGCTTACCTGAAGTTCTGGCTAGAGTAGTCTGTGTGGTTGGACCCTCTCAGATAGCAGCTTTGAAGTTGTTCTGGATACAGATTCAGATTTTTGAGAAAATTGCAGCAGAGACATTCTGAGAGGCTGGTTCATCTGGGTTACTTGCCTTAATTGCTGGCTGGCCCTTTTTAAACACACACACACACACACACACACACACACACACACACACACAAACTTTTAAAGGTAGTGTGCATATCTGCATTAACACAAGTATGAAATGTGAGGAATGCACAAATCAGCCAAAGATGATTCTTTGCTCTATGTTTGAGCAGGTAAAAGACATATGTCAACTTTATAAGTCCATTTGGACTCCATAACCAAGGTGTACTATAAATACCCTTCAATGTCATATGAAAGGATGACATGTAATCATAAGTTATGAGGACTCTGCCAATAAGATTTATCATTTCTAATCCAGTCTCAGAGCTGTTCTCATAGTAGAGGGATCAGCTTATAAGTTATCTGTCTTGTAATTTTTCTTGGCTTCTTTCTTCATGTCTGTAGCCAAGATTTTTAGGAGGTCTCCCCTGGTCAGATCTGATCTTTATTAATTTTTAAGGAATCTATAACTGTTTGATTCCTGTGGAAATAAAGGCATAACCTCTCACCCATTGCAACATTTTTTTTTGAATTCCATTCAGAAGTTAAGACATCCTTCAAATATGTAGACTGGCTTAACTCATTTCCCCCCCATAATCCAATGTCTCTCAGCAGCTGTTGCATTTTGCTAATTAGCACTTTAAAATTTAAAGTTAATAAAGCACCATGTAGCATCCAGATGCCTTGTGTTATGGTATTTCTTATCTTTATGTGGCTTGTCATTTTTATATTACTTGACTCTCTCTTTAAAGATTTCACTTTATTATTTTCAAATTATTTTTTCTATGATAGTCTATACCCATTTTCTTTTCTTTCCTTAGCATCTAAGCACATTTTCAAGCATACTTTACCTGTTCAGAGGTTTTCTCAGTCTGGACCTCACTTTCTGCATGCCTTCTGGGTAAACCAAGTCTTAAAAGGCCAGGGCACTGTGTATCTGTAGGCTTCTTTTGCAGCTCTGCTTAGCACATGGTGCTGGCAGTTGGCTCTGCCCCCAATCAGAATGTCCCAATGCGTTACCCCATAAGTGCTGGGCTGCAGGTGCTGCTTGCCTTTCTGTGAGAGTCTACCCTCATGTCTACAGACACTGGCAGGGAGCTGCACCCATCTGCCTCAGCTCTGGGAAATTGTAGGTTCTGCACTGCAGCAGGTATTTCTACTGAGTCTCCTGCCAACTGAGTAGAGCACCAGCTGGTCTCAGACTCTATGCATGGATATGTGTGCCCCACATTGGTTGCCAAATATAGTGGGTTTTTCTTTGGACTGCCAGCTCTCAAATAATGACACAAAGACTTTTTATTAATCATGAAAACTTGGCCTTAGCTTAGGTTTGCTCCCAACTAGCTCTTAAAACTTAAATTAATTCATCTATATTAGTCTATGCTCTGCCATGTGACTTGTTATCTCTCTCCAGTAAAGTACAGCAGACTTCTTTCATGTCTGTCTGGCAAATTTTCCCACCTCTGATTCTTCCCAGACTTCTTATCTCTGCCCATAAATCCTGCCTATGCTCTCCATCATAGCTATTGGCCATTCAGCTCCTTATAAACCAATCAGAAGGAACCTCCTTAGGCAGGGGAGGAAGGACAGAGACACATCTTCACATGGTGTGACCAAATATCCCACAATAAGGATCTATCATGTATGATGACATATTCTAATGGTATAACATTACAGAGCAATTCAACTAAACAAAAATATTCAAGCCCCCCCCCCAATTCTGGATGAATAAGCAAAATCCAGAATGATACCAGGAATATAACTGATTTAATGCAGAGTAACAGTAATTATTGTTTAAAGACATATATAAACTTAATACACTATGAAAATATTCACTGTAAAAGATACGCATCACTTATTTTTCTATTAAGAAATTTTTTTCATTCATTTTACACACCAATCAGAGATCCCCCTCTTCCCTTCTCTGCCACCTCCTCCCACCCCCTCCTATCCTATCCCCCACTCCCCTCCACAAGAAGGCAAGGCCTCCCATGGGGAAGCACATCCAGTAGAGGTAAGTCCAAGCCCTTACCCCTGTCTCAAGGTTGCACAGGGTGTCCCATCACAGGTAGTGGGCTCCAAAAGCCCGCTCCTACACCAGGGATGGATTCTGATCCTATCACCAGGGGCCCCCAAGCAAATCAAGATACACAACTGCCTCACTATGCAGAGGGTCTAGATGAGTATCATGAAGGCTCCACAGTCATTGATGCGACTTTCATGAGTTCCCACTAGTTTGATTTGGTTGTCTCTGCAGGTTTCCCCATCATGATCCTGATGCACTTGTTCATAGAATTCTTCTTCTCTCTCTTTGACTGGACTTCTGGAGCTCTGCCTGGTGTTTGGTTGGATATACATCACTTTTATACAGTAGGGTATTGTTATCAATGATTTGAAAAGAATACATAAGAGTTTTCATGTTCATTCTTGACTTCAAAACATTTTACTAAGATTTTCTTTGTGTATGTATACCAGTGTTTTGTCTGTTGGTGCATCTACACCATGTGTTCAGTGCCTGAGAAGTCCAGAAGAGGTTGTCTGTAACTGGACAGACAGTTATGAATTGCAATGAGGTAATGAAAATCAAATGTGCATTCTCTGGAAGGGCAACCAGTGCTCTTAACCCTTGGGCTATCTCTTTAGCTTCACCTTCAAAATATTTTTGTAAGAACTAGTTTAATATGAAAACTGGGCACAGGTGTGTTTGTTTTATCATTTTCTGAATGTGTAAATTTTTTATTGAATTTTTTTAATTAGTGATTTTCTTTTTTTTTTTTTTTTTTTTTTTTTTTTTTTTTTGGTTTTTCGAGACAGGGTTTCTCTGTGTAGCTTTGCGCCTTTCCTGGGACTCACTTGGTAGCCCAGGCTGGCCTCGAACTCACAGAGATCCGCCTGCCTCTGCCTCCCGAGTGCTGGGATTAAAGGCGTGTGCCACCACCGCCCGGCTAATTAGTGATTTTCTACCATTGGTGGTTTTAAACTATTAAAAGACAGAGTTATTTAGATTGCATGAAAATCCTTTTGTAAATTAGGCTTGTACAAAAAGTAGCTAAGGAATATCTGGGGCAGAGGAATTGTTTTTCATATCTGTAACCACAGCAATTAATTAGAGGGCCTTAAGATATTTGATAGATTGTGCATCTCCACATTTTAAAGTATATAAGTACAGATATTGCATTAGTTTGGCAATCTTATAGAGTTTTCATCTGTAATTTTTTAAAGCACCACCCATATTCCAAGTAAGCAGACAAATGGGTTAGTTGCAAAATGAAAACCAATATAGAAGTTTGGTTGTGATCAACTTTCACTGGGGACAGATGACTGTCATTCACTAGAATTTATATTACATGTAGTTTAAATTGCCTGTTGATTTAGATGTGTGTGGCATCGCTCCAGGAATATCAGACAGTTGACTTCAGCTTCTGAGAACAAGGGTGAATTACTGGAAGTCTTCTTCTGGCTGGTATGACTTGGGATATTGTTATTCATAGCTTTCTCCTTTTTTGACATAATCCCATGCATACTAAGTGTTTTCTAATTGGAATATAATGGCTGCTTTGATTTCAGAGTCTCTATGACAACATCAGCTCTCCCAAGGGAATTTTCTCATGAATTTATAAATAAGAAAACACAAGTCCTGACGAGTGTAACATTGTGGAGATGGAGTTATTGCTATGCTAATGCAGACTTTGACTTCTCAGGATTCAATGACTTCAAGCAATACTGTCAACTGTGACCTTAAACTTTAAGGAAATGTATGTTGATATAACTATTTTGAACTCTTAAGTTCTTTTATTTTTCATTTCACTAGGATATTGGAATTAAAATTAGTTTCAAGAGAGTATTTTTTCCAGTAGTAACCAGTGAGAAGTCTATTCAATTTTTCCACAGTTAGTATAAAGAAAAGAAAATTTGGTGTGACTCTGAAATGAGGTAGGGTTAATATTGACTAAGGTTGCTAGAAACTTTATGCTAATATGCCATATGACTGAGAAATGCAGAATGTTCAGTACTCTTTGACACATGGCTCTCACACACGTGGTAGAAAGTACATAAGAGAGTGAACAAGTATGCACATATGTGAAAATAGAAATGGTATTTGTGTATGATCATCTACCAATCCCATCAAGCAAAAGTTTTTTTTTTTTTTTTTTTTTTGACTACTATGCTTGACAGATTACTGTACTTTAAATTATTGGGAAAAGAACATGAGCTTCACCACTCGTGTATGTATATCCTGTTCCATTATTCAGGGCTTTCATAAACAGTAAAAGCCTTTATAACTAGAGAATTTATGTGTGAGTCTGCGGCTTAGCCACCACCATGTCGTCTCTACTGCCTGTGGTTTTTTTTCCTTTATAAATTGGGGGATAGTATTTAGTGGATCATTGTCAGGATTTAATTGTCTTGGCTGCATCTTTCTTTCCTAGAATTGTTAATTGTAGGTATCTTAACATCTACTTAGTATACATATGTGTGCACATGCATATTCACTAATACATGAACAAATAAACAGGGCATTCTCTGTCACACAGATTGTTAGTAACTATTTGTTCAAATTCATGTTATGTCGACTGCTTTTAGTACTGGAATGAGAACCTACCAAGCAAATCGATATATTTATTTCTTAAGTAGTGAACAAAATAATTGCAGTAGTTTCACCCTCAACATTTCATCTATCTCTATATATGTAATATATATATGCAGATGCACTTCTAAATTATACTACTGCAAAGCATGTAACCACTAAGGTTAGGGAAGCATGGTGAATTAGGCTAAGTAGGTTGAATATATGAAAATTCTTCAGTAGTTTAAAATTAAAACAAATTATGATGTTTTCCATTTTCTCCAGATGCTGCAGCATGTCTAATATATGTAAAAGAATCAGCATCCAGTCAAAATTCTGGAAACCTCTTATATTATGTTCATTTTGTAGGCCTGACTTTCACATGTATTAATGTCATCTAAAAGACTGAAAAATTTTGTCTATGCTACAATGCATAGTTAAATGTGTTTCAATAAATTATATCTTCTAGGGCAACATGGAATCAATATGTGTCTCTATGTCTTTTCTCACCTTCTATTATATACACATGGAGAAGGAGAACTAGCCAAAGAAATGCAGTTATTAACATGCTGGTTTTGGAGATAAACTTGTCTCACTCAATGTGGGAAATAAAGACTCAGCAAGCTTTGCAGAATTAGTAAACACCTCCTAACATTGAGAGGTATAGCATTTCCTCTGAATTGAAAACTTCCCTCTAGGAAGGAAGGAGAAGGTTCATGAAATGCAGAAGTTAAGAAAGATTCATATGTCTAGGAAAGGAGAAGCAGAAATTCATGCATTTTTCAAGAGCCCCTCCCCAAGGTTAGGGACGCAAGACTAGCCAGCTGCAGGGAGGAGATTCTGCCTGTGGAGCTGCTGCAAGCAGTGCAGAGAGCACAGAGATATACATTTTGTGAGTCTTCACACATGTTGTGGTGGGGTTTTCATGATGCAGCCTGAGTTGTCTCTCCCCACCACGGTAAGAATTCCTTCAAATGTCCCAATAACAACAAATTAATACACCAAGTAGAACTTCTGTAGAATCTTAATGTTGTTCTGTCTTGAGTTCCCTATTTGGGTTCAGTAGACACATGTAATTTCTGTCCAACCATAAAAAGCCTCTCACACAGGCATTTATATGGGGATTTGATCTTTCTCTTCATTTAAATGTTTACAGCAGCATTGTAAATAAATGCAAGCAAACTTATTCCTAGCAATGCTAATTGTTAACTTGTTAATGTTACCATGCAAAGCTTGTTTAAAGAAAGGAAGTCAAATTTAAAAATTCTTAAAAAAACAACTTAGAACTAAAGAGATTTATGATTTTTCTATATAATGACAACAAAACGAAATCTGAAAATGAGTGTGAATGAGACATAACAGAAAGTTAAAATTTAAAATAACTTTTTGGAATAAAGAGTCATGTTTAGAGTGAATAAAGGATAAATTCCATTGGGAATAACAAGTGTTATGAAGTTTTAAAAACTCAACAAAATAACAGAAAATATCAATAAATGCGTAGTAGATCATTAAAATGTCAATCAGAAAAATGGAGGTGCACAGCAAACTAACCATGTACAGTAAAATCATCATGCTTCTACACCAATGGGTTTCGTCAAGTTTGAAACTTTCGTGCTCTGCTTAGGCTCTGAAGCTTTACATAGCCCAAATGGAACAGTGGGACTCAATACACAGAAGTAATTAGGCTAGATTTAGCAACTTAGAAAGAACTAACAAGCTTCACCTTCCTCCTCAAGTTCACAGGGGCTGTTTCTGCTACTCATGCCCAAACCTTCCTCTGGATGGTCATGGAGATCAATCAGTGTATGTTTGAGGCATGGCTGACCCCACAGGCCAGAGACTCTCATATCTAGCTGCCCTTCGTGCTGTTTATCTGTCTGCTTATTGTTAACCATTTACTACTGAAGTCGCTTGACTGATGACATTGATATAGATAAGTGACTGGAGATGGTGGCAGTACTTATCTCTCAAAATATACAGAAGATGCTTTTCTTTCTTAGGGGCAGTGTAGTGGTATTGTGTTCCCCAAAATATTGTGTACCTCAATAAATTTATCTGGGGTCAGAGAACAGAAAAGCCACTAGTTAAGCAGTGATAGCACACGCCTTTAATCCTAGCATTCCAGAGACAGAAATCCCTCTGGATCTCTGTGAGTTCAAGGCCACATTGGAAACAATCAAGCATGGTGACACACGCCTTTAATCCCAGAAAGCCAGCCTTTAATTCCAGAGAGTAGTGGTAGAAAGCAGAAAGATATATAAGGCATGAGGACCAGAAACTAGCAGCATTTGGCTGGTTAAGCATTTGGCTGGTTAAGCATTTGGCTGGTTAAGCATGTGGCTGGTTAAGCTTCAGGCTTTCGAGCAGCAGTTCAGCTGAGAGCCATTGGGATGAGGACACAGAAGCTTCCAGTCTGAGGAAACAGGACCAGCTGAGGAATTGGCAAGGTGAGATAGCTGTGGCTTGTTATGTCTCTCTGATGTACCAGCATTGACCCCGATAACTGGCCTCGGGTTTGATTTTATTAATAAGAACTTTTAAGATTCCTGCTACAGGGCAGGATGGCAGAAAGCCTGATATACCAAGGATCTCGCTGTGTTGTTTTCAATTTTATCATGTGAAATCTCTGAGCTGAAAAGCTAATAAAGGCAGAAAACTAAAAGGGAAACTCTGTGGGTACTTTGCTATACACATGTGATTTAAGATCCTGTTTATGGAATGAAGGGAGTTATAAGTATCCTAGTCACTGTAAACGATTTTAGAGGAAACACCATAAAGTTACAAAAGACCAATGTGAGTGACATTTATAAAATCATACTCTACATTTTTATTCATTTGATATATTAACATTTAATTGTGTACCGCAGTGGGAGGCCAGAATGCTTTTGTTCTTTACAATTTATTTAATCTTGTATTTATCTTAAGAAAAAAATTAACCAGAGGACTGGAGAGATGACTCAGCAGTGAAAAGTACTGGATACTCTTCCAGAGGACTGAAGTTCAATACCTAGCCCCGTGTGGTGGGCCTTAACCATCTGTTAACAGCAATCCTGGAGAATCTGATGCCTTCTTCTGGCCTCATAGACACTGCATGCACATGGTACCAGGACACACAGCCAGGCAAAATACCCTTACCTAAGAAATAAAAAGAAAGTTATATTTTTTAAAGAATAATTTAAGTAATAATAAGTTATTTTGACAGAAAGATAGAACATGGTTGATTCAGATATGTATGAAGTATGACAAAGATATTAAACTTGGTATGCTTTGTATTACACACACACATACACACACACAAAAAAAAAAAAACAAAACAAAAAAGGATAATTGCCATTTGGATTACTCTGAGGCCACCAAGTCTGAAACCCACATGTGTGAAAAGAGAAAAGAAATGAGATGTATTCATTTCCTTGGATCATGGATCCTATGTTTGTGCTTTGCCTTGGTGCTTAAAAATGCAAGAGAAAAGACATGAAAAGAAAATGCCTAGAGTCTGTTTTCTCACTCTCACCTCTAATACCACCTCTGTGGCCCTCTGAAGCTCAGCGTGCATGTGTCCATGTGTATATTCATGGGAGTTCAAATTAAACAGAAAGGGTCCTTCACAAGACTTTCCTATGCATGGCCCTGTGCTCAAAGGCACACATATTTACACACTTGTACATACACAATTGCACACATTCACACACAACAATAACTACAAACACAAAACATTTCTCTTACTTGTCATAATCTCATAAAAATTCAATAAAGCCAGAATTGATGTCTCATAGTGGTTTTTAGTTGTGTGATATTAAAATATTAGCAGAAGACGATTTGGATAGAGCAAATGAAGAAAACACTGAATATCCAATCCTCAAGGATATAATTGAAGACACAATTAATTAGAAATTTAAGAAAGGTGACATTCCCTGTCCATACTCCACCCCAAAGTAGATGATTGATAACCCCAAAAACAGGGGAGAGAGTTAGAAAGAGAGAAAGAATATGAATACTTGAGCAAGTGGATTGCTTTCTGTTTAAATAAAATCACATGATATTTGCATAAAATCTATGCTATATAAATAATTATAATTAGTTTTTAAATATATTCATAAAATAGTTGTATTGCTTAATAATACTGTATTACCTAATTATAATGTAATATTTAATAATCATGTTTTATTTTAATAATAATGCCAAAGAAAATTTGCACATGATTAGTATAAATGAAAGGTTTCCTGAATATTCCATTTATTTATTCATACTTAAAATACAGTCACATTATTTCTTCCTTTCCATTCCTCCATTCAACCCCTCCACTGGATGATCAATCACCTCTTCCTCTCTCCCAAATACACGACCTATTTTTCTTTAATTGCCATCATAACAGTATATATAAATAAAATGTGCTTAGTCTGTTTAGTGTTACTTGTGTATATCATTTCATACTGGAACACTCTGAGCTGAGGAAATAGAACACAAAAAGACATGCTAACAATGAACGTGTGCTGGCCTGGCTTCTGATGGAAGAAGAGGCTTCTGCCAGGGGTGTGGGCCAGGATATAGTGATGAGGAGAGGAAGGGTAGTTGGAGTTATGGTGAGAGAACATAGGCAGGGTGGGGGGCAGTCTTACCTAGGGTTCAGGATGCTGGCTTTGCCTCTGGTGGAGTAGGTGGCTTCTGCCAGAGGTGGGCTGGGATATAACAAAATGGTGTTTCAATATTGCAATTTTTAAGAGAAACTTTGGATTAAAAAGATTAAATAATAAACCAAATATCACAATAGATGAAAAAAGTGGCTGGTGCTTAATATTTGACTTAAAAATATTTTATGTGTATGGATGAATTTCCTGCATGTTCATATGTGCATCAATTGGCACTCAAGAAGACCAGAAGAAGGTTGTGAAATCCCCTAGAACTATAATTACAGATGGCTGTGAGTCTTTGTGTGTGTGTGTGTGTGTCTAGAATTGAACCTCAGTTTTCTGGAAGAACAGTCAGTGTTTTTAACCATTGAACCATCTCTCTAGCCCCCTTCATTTGTTTATAATTTAATAATATTCTCATAAAATTTATAAAGAAACAATATTTTCAATATAAATTATATATACATATGTACATATACACATATACATATATTCAACATATTTCTATTTGCCTATATGAAACTATGTGAAAGCTCACCCAAATTTCTGAAGGGACAGGTAGAAGGTACTTTGTTTGAGTATTCCATGTTCAGCTGTGTTACCAATGCACTATGATCCTACATAGAATTAAGTAAGCACACACTCTATCTCTGTCTCTCTCTCTCTGTTTCTGTTTCTCTCTCTCTCTGCCTCTCCCTGTTTCTCTCTCTCTCTTGTCTCTGTCTCTCTCTATCACACACACACACACATGATTGTAGCTATAAGCAATATGTATATAACAGCATGCCTGAATTCCAGGGGAAATTATAAAAGCATTTGATGTATCAGCATTCATTCAGCCATGTCCTAGAAACTCTCATTGAAACTCATATTCATTTGTAAACAATCAGGACTATTGTCATGAGATTTAGGAACAAGATATAGGTGATGAATGTCTTCTGTGTTTACCTTATCTAAACATTAACGTGAAGGTCCCCTTTCCTAGAAAATCATCATTTTACTTTAACTTTATTTGAGAGAGGGGTAGAGATCTTTCTAGAACCCATTTATAAAGGCACTAGTTTTATTGAAGAGAGCTTTATCTTTATACTTAAATCATTTAGAAAAGTCAAGAATCCTATTATCATCAATACAAGGTAAAAAAAAATCCACCATATAACTATGGAGAGAAAATTAATATTATGCCATATTATCCCAAGCTGCTCCCAAACTCATTCCTTCTTAATACATAACAATTCCAACCTAATAGTTCCAAATTCTATTTTGTTTCAACATCCATTTCAATATACAAGTCTAGATCTCATCAGAATATCTTATAATCCTAATATGCTCAAATCTCAAGGTGCAATTTATTCTAGAATGTTGCTATTCTACAGTGGTGGAGTATGGACAACTAGGCATAAAACAGAGAATTAGGAAAGATGATGAAAACTTTAAGTCTGAAAAATTAATCCTTAAAGCTTAAGACTCTTTGATTCTTTGTTTTCTCTGCAGGAAGACTACAGATGAGGAATACCCCTCCACATGGATGCAGAGAGGAGAGAGAGATAGAGAGAGAGGGTGGGGGAGAATAGCAATAATAAGATAGAAACAGTTGATACGGAAACAGATTCCTGAATTGGAGCTATTCAGGAATTGTTCTGAGTCACACAGACAGCAACCATTGTTCCGAGTCACACAGACAGCAACAGTCTTGGCCAAAGGATCTCTTGCAATGGTTTTTATGTAGTTTGTACACCATACTTCTCTGGAAATCCTCTTCAAAGTTTTTTTTTTTTTTTTGGAAATTCTCTTTTGATTAAACTAACTGCTATTTCTAACAAAGATTCCTAAAAACAAAGTAAGTGCAATAACAGTAGTCAGAAGCACATGAGATGTGCCGTACTTCAAGAACATTGTTTATTTGTTTATTTATATATAACTAAATTTGTTCAGAAGTCTGTAATATTTTTGCTGTAGTGATAAATGTAAGCTATAGTGTAGGCATGTTTTTCCTTTTCTACAACAGGGTCTTATGTGTATGAGGCAGACCTTGAATTCCCTATGTAACCAATAATAAACCTGAGCACCTGATCCTTTTGCCTCTATAACCTAAGTGCTGGTATTTTAGATGTGGTTACTACACCAACTTCTGTGAGGGGTGATGATGATCAAAGTCATCCAGCATTCCAGGAGAGCACTCTATCCTACGCCATGGTTTTCTTTTTTAACACTCTTTCCAACCTCAGTATGACCCATCATCCTGAAAAGACATAGGGATTCATGTTATAACAAATATTCTTATGCTTCACTGACTGTTTGTTAAGTGGGTTTTATTCCAAGCACTCTAAATTTGTTCTAATACAGTTAGACTCAGTTTTATAGATAAATTAGTGAAAGGCTTCCAAGGCTATCAACTATATCCCCACATTCAACCCACAATTCACATCCAGATTTCCTCACCTTTGTAATTAGTGTAATTCTTGTTTAACACAAATTCAGACTGTTTATGTCAGACTTGCCTTATACCAAAAGATACTTACTCAGCTCAAAGAGGTCTTATCTGCCACAAAAAGATTTCTGTACACACTTAACCCATTTAAGCTTTCCCTCATCTTGCAGGAATGGACAAAATGCTTTGAAGTGAATCACATATATAACATTATTCTTACCAAATTATGTTAACCTAAGGAAAAACAGTGTCCCACAGCAGTCCCTTCCAGATGACACACATGAGTTACAGCTGGCCTCAGCTAGGAATCTGATTCTCCTGGACTACGTGAGTTTTCTTTTATACAAAGGAATTATATGACAGTTAAAAAATAATAGTACACCTTATACTCCAGAAAGTACTAAAGCAGGTTTTTAAATTCACGTCTAGAATATTTAAATGGGGAAGAGCTAAGAAATTGACTGTTATCCATAACAATCAATCACTATAGTTCTAAAAGTGCTAAAGATCATAAAAATAAAAATAAAAATCATCTGACTCTAAAACAAAGGGAGTAAAACCAAGTTTTTGAACAGACCTAGTCTCTTCCACACCATTCAGACCACCACTTTAATATTTCCCCTTGCAAGAGAGTAAACAAAAGTAAAGAAAAGGATTTGTTTTGAATCAAATACTTCAGGGATCAGATGTGTTTGATTAGAAAGATTTGAATTCTTGATCGGCATAGATATACAAAATCTTTTTATTTTTCCTCTGGAATCCCTCTCTAATTCAAACTTCTGGTAAGATATATTCAAATACTTTAGTCAATGTGAAAGAACTTTTCAAGAATTGTAATTGAATATTATGGTAAAGTGAATGGAAATGATAAGAAAACACCTGATATTTCCTAGACACCTTTCCTCTCATATCAAATCCTTGTATTTGTGTCATGCAAAAGGAATCCTTGATTGCTTAAGAAAAAAGACTCTTGGGGTCCAGCCTCTCTATAGTCTTTTTCCAGAGTTCCAGAAGTGATGCTACCAGCAGCGAACTAATTTATCTGAGGATTTTTGAATAAATTTACATACACAAAGCTCTTTAGTCCATTCACTTTATTCTTCTGAGTCAGTTCTCTCTCTACACAACTTCTTTTCTGCTCTCACATTTAGCTCCCTTTCTGTCAGATATTTCTATCTTAATTCTCTCTTCTTAGACCTTGCCATCGTAGTTCTTTTCCATCTAGTTCTTCCTAACAATTCTTCCCCATCTTAACTCTCCATCCTAGCTCCCCAATCTGGTCCTCTCCAAGTCTCTGAGGTTTACAGTTATATACCCATGCAATCAACAATTCTCTGGCCAAAGCAAGGTCTCATGGTTTGAAAACTTACAGGGTCAAAAGGAGGGATGATAAGATCCACACCAAGAGCAATAATTGTCAGCCATCATTTGCAACCTGAAAGGGAAGTGACTAATGGGGAATGAATCAACTGAGGGCTAAATGTGGTTAATAGAGCTAAGAAAAGGGATTTATGTGCTCACACTATATTCTTAGAAGTGGTAGTTAAAGTGTTAAGAGTCTAATTCACTATGTCATGAGTGAAAATAAAACTGCCTTTTTCCCCCTTGGAGCCATATCTGTCTCAGCCTATTCTCAGCTGTGCCGTTTTCTGGACGGGTGGGGGAGGTGAACTTGTTGGCTAGATAGCTATGTCACAGCTTGATGTACCCGGTATGTAAAAGCCCTTTAGTTCTGAGTTAATTGTTAAGGGGAGATCTAAAACTAAAGACAGCACTTGGAAGCAGGTTAATTAGCACTTCCTCCTGGCCTGGGCAGTTGTCTCATTGTAAAATGTTTTTCTTCCATCAGATAGTCTGTTCTTAGAAAGTCTGGGAAATATCTCAGATAACATACTTTCATCCAGAGGTAGACCTGGCCAGATGTTGCTAATGACAATAATTACAGAAAGCCCTGGAATTAAATGACTTGACTGTGACTGTTGTTAGCACAGTTGGGGGAAGTTATCCAAATATTCTAATAGTATAGGGGAAATTGTGCCCAATGAATGACCAAACACATTGTTCTTAGAAAGAGAATTAAATGGAAAAGCTACAACAGCACACAAGAATTTCATTGCAGGAAACTGCTAATATTCAAAAGCCAATATTACCAAGACTCCTTAAGTTTTGGTTTTATCCTCAGGAAGGGCCCTTGACTTCTTCCAGGTATTAGCTTTGCCATAGTCAGCTGAATTCCTACTTCATATTTTTGTGTTTTACAACAGTCTAAGCCTTTATTTTAGCTCAAAGTAGAGATTAATATGGAAAATACTAGAGGCTTTAGTCTTTGTAGAAACTGCATGACTCTGCTGTAGTGTAAGCATAGTCATATCCAATACTGGAAACAAGAGGTATAACTATCCAACAAAACTTTACAGAAATGCAATGGGGCCTATCCCCTGAGACTGTAGCTGCTCCCTGAGACACAGACTCGGTCAGCTCCAATTGGATCAAGAGGTGAGTCTTTGTTCTCCTAACCAATCAATCAACCCAGACTCTAGGCTTTAGGACCAAGGACACAACCAGATTCAGGCTAGCAGGCAGGACTCCTGCAGGCCAGTCCTACTACCACTCCCCAACTGGAAACTGTACCTACAAGCCCCAATCTGCTCCCCAAGCCCTCCCATCCTTCCAGACTACGGCTGTTCTCTGAGGCACAGACTCCACCGGCTCTGATTGGACCAAGAGCTCCAATTGGACCAAGTGTGACTCCCTGAGACACAGACACTGTTTGCAGCAATTGGAGGAAGAGATGGATAGACACCAGTGTAAGAATACATTCAACAACATAAACAGCAACATAGAACCACCAAAAACAGAAGGAAACAACCTTAAAAATAAATTTAAGAAGTTGATAGAGGCCTTTAAAGAGGTAATGAAAAATTCCCTTTAAAAATTGAGGGAAAGACAAACAAAAAATTGGAAGAAACCAATAAATTCCTCAAAGAGAGCCAAGAAAAAGCAATTAAACAGGTGAAGGAAACAGTTCAGGACCTGAAAATTGAAATAGAAACAATGAAGAAGACACAAACCAAGGGAATGCTGTTAATTGAAAATCTGAGTAAATGAATAGGAAATGCAGATGCAAGCATAACCAACAGAATACAAGAGATGGAAGAGAGAATCTCTGGCATGGAAGATACAATAGAGGAAATAGATTCATCAATCAAAGAAAATACTAATACAAAAAAAATGTCATAACACAAAACATCCAGGAAATCTGGAACACCATGAAAAGGCCAAACCTGAGAATGATGGGGATAGAAGAAGGAGAAGAATACCAATTCAAAGGCACAGAAAATATATTCAACAAAAATCATAGAAGAAAACTTTCGCAACCTAAAGACGGAAATATCTATGAAGGTACAAGAAAGTTACAGAACACCAAATAAACTGGACTCAAAAGAGAAGTCCCCTTGCCACATAATAATCAAACCACTAAACATACAGAATAAAGAAAAAAATATTAAGAGCTGCAAAGGAAAAAGCCCAAGTAATATATAAAGGCAGAGCCATCAGAATAACTCCTGACTTCTCAATGGAGACTCTGAAAGCCAGATGTCCTGGAGAGATATTATATAGACACTTAGAGACCATGGATGCCAGCCCAGATATTATATGCAGCAGAACTCTCAATTGCCATAGATGGAGCAAACAAAATATTCTCTTATAAAAAAAGATTTAAACAATACCTATCCACAAATTCACCCTTACAGAAAGCACTATAAGGAAAACTCCAACCCAATGAAGTTAGATGCACCCATGAAAACACAGGCAATAGGTAATCCCACATCAACAAATCCCAGAGAAGAGAAACACACAACTCTACCACCAAAAATAACAGATATTAACAATTGCTGATTATTAATATCCCTTAATATCAATGACTCAATTCACCTATAAAAAGACACAGGCTAACAGAATAAATATGAAAATAGAATCCATCTTTCTGCAGCATACAAGAAACACACTTCAACTTCAAAGACAGACACTACCTCAGAGTAAAGAGCTGGGAATAGTCTTTCCAGTCTAATGAACTTAAGAAGAAATCTGGTGTGACTCTCCTAATATCTAAAAAAATAGACTTCAAACTAAAGTCAATCAAAAGAGATTCAGAAGGACATTTCATATTCATCACAGGAAAAAAAAATCCATCAAGATGAACTCTCAATTCTAAACATTTATGCCCCAAATACAAGGGCATCCATATATGTAAAAGAAACTTTACTAAAGCTTAAATTGCATATCAAACTCCATACACTAATAGTGGAGACTTTAACTCCCCACTCTCACAAATGGACAGGTCTGCCAGACAGAATTTTAACAAAGAAATAAGGGAACTAACAGACGTTATGTCTCAAATGGACTTCATAGACATCTACAGAACATTCCATGCAAACACAAGATAATATTTTTTCTTCTCAGCACCCATGGAAACTTCCCTAAAATTGACCACATACTTGGTCACAAAGCAAATCTCAACAGATACAAAAAATTCAAATACCCTGTATTTTATCAGACCACCATAGGTTAAAATTAGAATTCAACAACAACACAAATTACAGAAAGCCTACAAACTCATGGAAACTGAACAATGCTCAACTGATTGACCACCGGGTCAAGGAAGCAATAATGAAAGAAATTAAAGACTTCCTAGGTTTCAATGAAAATGAATGAATGTGCAACATACTCAAAATTATGGCACACTATGAAAGCAGTACTAAGAGGAAAGTTCATGGAGCTAAAAACCTACATAAAGAAGTTGGAGAAATCTCACACTAGTGACTTAAGAGCACACCTGAAAACTCTAGGGGAAAAAGAAGCAAACTTACCCAGGAGGAGTAGATACCAGGAATTAATCAAACTGAAGGATGAAATCAATAAGATAGAAACAAAGAGAGCAGTACAAAGAATCAATGAAACAAAGAGTTGGTTCTTTGAGAAAATCAACAAGATAGACAAATCCTTATCCAAACTAACTAAAAGGCAGAGAAGGGACTATCCAAACTAACAAAACCAGAAATGAAAAGGGAGACATAACAACTGACAATGAGGAAATCCAGGAATCATCAGGTCATACTCCAAAAATCTGTACTCCACAAAATTAAAAAAAAATCTAAAGGAAATGGACAATTTTCTGTATAGGTACCATATACCCAAGTTAAATCAAGACCAGACAAACAATTTAAATAGGCCTATAACACCTATGGAAATAAATGCAGTTATTAAAAGTCTCCCAACCTGGCCGGGCGGTGGTGGCGCATGCCTTTAATCCCAGCACTCGGGAGGCAGAGGCAGGCGGATCTCTGTGAGTTCGAGGCCAGCCTAGGCTACCAAGTGAGTTTCAGGAAAGGCGCAAAGCTACACAGAGAAACCCTGTCTCGAAAAACAAAAAAAAAAAAAAAAAAAAAAAAAAAAAAAAAAAAAAAGTCTCCCAACCAAGAAAAGCCCAGGGCCAGATGGTTTCAGTGTAGAATTCTACCATATTTTTACAGAAGAGATAATACCAACACCCCTTCATGACAAAGGTCCTAGAGAAATCAGGGATACAAGGATCATACCTAAAGATAATAAAGGCAATTTACAGCAAGCCAATAAGCAACATCAAATTAAATGGAGAGAAACTCAAATTGATTCCACTAAAATCAGGAACAAGACAAGGCTGTCCACTCTCTCCTTATCTATTCAACATAGTACTCAAAGTTCTAGCTAGAGTAATAAGACAACAAAAGGAGATCAAGGGGATACTAATTGAAAAGGAAGAAGTCAAACATTTGCTATTTGCAGATAATATGATAATGGGGTCTACATAAGTGACCCCCAAAATTCTACTGGGCTACTCTGACAACTGATAAACACCTTCAGTAATGAGACAGGATACAAGATTAACTAAAACAATTCAGTAGCCCTTCTATACACAAGTGATAAATGGGCCGAGAATGAAATAGGGAAACATCACCCTTTACAATAGCCACAAATAATATAAATTACCTTGGGGTAACTCTAACTAAACAAGTGAAAGTCCTGTGTGACAAGAACTTTAAGTCCTTGAAGAAAGAAATTGAAGAAGATATCAGGAAATGAAATGATCTCCCATGATCGTGGATAGGTAGAACCAACATAATAAAAATGACAATCTTACCAATAGCAATCTATAGACTGAATGCAATCCCCATCACAGTCCTAACACAGTTCTTTGCAGACCTCAAAAGAACAATACTCAAATTTGTAGCATGAATTGTTAGAAGGTCTTGTTAATAAAAACAAACCTGGAGCCAGGTATTGGGATGAACGCTGAAAGATCAAAGAAACACAACAAACCACAGCCACCTCACCTGGCCAATTACTCAGCTGATCCTGTTTCCACAAATCCTCAGACTGAAAGCCTCTGAGCCCCTAGGGTCTCAGCTGAACTGCTTTAGCCACTAGCTTACCTCTACAAAGTCCTCAGTATAAAGACAGAGAGTTCTGTTTCCTCATGCCTTATATACTTATTTCTGCCCTGCTATCTCACTTCCTGGGATTAAAGGCATGTGTGCTCCCCAAGCAAAGGCATGAGATCTCAAATGTTGGTATTAAAGGTATGTGCCTGGATGCTTCCAGCGTGGCTTTGAACTCACAGAGAACCGGATGGATCTCTGCCTCCAGAATGCTAGGATTAAAGGTGTGTGTGTGTCACCATTTTCTGACCTCTATGTCTATCTTGTGGCTGTTCTGTCCTCTGACCCCAGATAAGTTTATTAGGATACACAGTATATTGGGGGACACAATATATTACCACACAAATTCATATGAAAAAACAGAAAACCTAGTATACCTAAAATAACCCTTTACAATAAAGCAACTTCTGAAGGCATCACCATCCCTGACTTGAAGCTCTACTATAGGGCTGTAGTAATAGAAACAGCTTGGTATTGGCATAAAAACCGACATGTGGACCAATAGAATCTTATTGAAGATCCTGATCTTAATCTACACACGTAAAAACACCTGATTTTTAACAAAGAAGCCAAAACTGTACAATGGAAAAAAGAAAGCACCATCAACAAATGGTGGTGGTATAACTGGATGTCAACAGGTAGGAAATTGCAAATAGATCCATATCTATTGCCATGAACAAAACTCAAGTCCCAGTGGATCAGTAGATTCAACATAAAACCAGTTACACTGAACCTGATAGAAGAGAAGGTATGAAGTAGTCTTGAATGCATTGGCACTGGAGACCACTTCCTAAGTATAACACCAGTAGCACAGACACTGAGAGCAACAATTAATAAATAGGACCTCCTAAAATTGAGATACTTCTGTAGGTCAAAGGATACAGTAAATAAGACAAAGTGACAGCCTACAGAATGGGAAAAGATCTTCACCCACCCCACATCTGACAGAGGACTGATTTCCAAAATATATAAAGAACTCAGGAAAGTAGACAGCAAAATACCAAATAATCTAATTTTAAAAAAAAAAATGGGCTACAGTTCTAAACAGAGAATTCTCAACAGAAGAATCCCAAATGGCCTCAAGACATTTAAGGAATTGCTCAGCATCCTTAGTCATTAGGGAAATGCAAATGCAAATGACTCTGAGAAACTATCTTACACCTGTCAGAATGGCTAAGATCAAAAACACTGAAGACAGCTTATGCTGGAGAGGATGTGGAACAAGGGGAACGAACACTCCTCCACTGTTGGTGGGAGTGCAAACTAGTACATCCACTTTGGAAATCAGTATGGTGACTTCTCAGAAAATTGGGAATCAATTTACTTCAAGACCCAATGATACCATTCTTGGGCACATACCCAAATAATGCTTAAGCATACAGCAAGGACACTTGCTCAACTATGTTCATAGCGGCATTATTTGTAATAGCCAAAACATGGAATCAACCTAGATGCTCCTCAACTAAAGAACAGATAAAGAAAATGTGGTACATATACACAATGGAGTATTGCTCAGTTGTAAAAAACAATGACATCATGAAATGGATGAAACTAGAAAATATCATCCTGAGTGAGGTAATCCAGACTCAGAAAGACAAACATGGCATATACTCACACATAAGTAGATACTAGATAAAAAGAAAAGGATAATCAGACTACAACCAACAATTCCAGAGAAGCTAAGTAACAAGGAGGACCCTAATAGTGATTGACTGATCACC
Source organism: Peromyscus leucopus (assembly GCF_004664715.2). Classification (NCBI taxonomy): domain Eukaryota; kingdom Metazoa; phylum Chordata; class Mammalia; order Rodentia; family Cricetidae; genus Peromyscus; species Peromyscus leucopus. The sequence continues at coordinate 90,427,904 of NC_051065.1, forward strand.
TTGGGAAGGGGAAACAGAGGAGATCCAGATGAGTAAACTGAGGATGAGCTGGGGTGGGGGGATAGAAGATCGGGGATGGGGGAATGAGAACATGTGGTAAAGGGATGATCGAGCTGGGGGAGGAACAATGTGGGAGAGCAATGAATGAGATATCTTGATAGAAGGAGACATTATGGGGTAAGGGAGAATCCTGGTGCTAGGGAAATCCCAGGAATCCACAAGGATGAACACAGATTAGACTACTAGCAACAATGGTGAGGGTGCCAGAACTGGCTTACCCTGGTAATCAGATTGGTGAATACCCTGTCATCATAGAGACTTTATTCACTAATTAATGGGAGCAGATGAGGAGATCCACTGCCATGCACCAGGCTGAGCTCTGGTAATCCAGTTGAAGAGTGGGAAGAGGGATTACATGAGCAAGGGTTGGGGTAAGGTCAGGATGTGGAAATCTACAGAGACAACTGAACCAAGCTTAAAGGGACTCATGAACTTTAGACCAACAGCTGTGGAACCTGCATGGAACAGGACTAGACCCTCTGCATAAAGCAGACAGTTGTGTAGTTGAGTCTGGTTGAGGGGCCCCTGGCAGTGTGATCAGGATCTATCCCTAGTACATGAGCCAGCTTTCTGGATCACATTACCTATGGTTGGACACCTTGCTCACCCCTGGTAAATTGGGGAGGGTCTTGGTCCTGCCTCAACTAAATGTACCAGACTTAGCTGTCCCCTCAAGGGAGAACTTACCCTGTTGGAGGAGGGGTGAAGGGGGAGCGGGAGGAGGGCTGAGAGTTGGTTGTATGTAAAATGAGTAAAAAAAAAAAAAATTTTTAAAGAAATGCAATAGGTTAGATTTGAAGCCTGAGCTGTTGATTTTTACTCTTGCCCTAGGAACAAAACAAAACAAATAAACGCACACAAGGATGTTAGTTCTTTAATCATAAAGTCAGAAAAACTCTTTGGAGCACTATACTGTAGATTTTTGTTGTTGTTGTTTCTCAAGACAGGGTTTCACTGTGTAGCTTTGGAGCCTGTAACTCACTCTGTAGACCAGACTGGCCTCGAACTCACAGAGGTCTGGCTGCCTCTGCCTCTCAAGTGCTGGGATTAAAGGTGTGCACCACCACTGCCCAGCTCTCACTGTAAATTTTCTATGTAGTCCAAGCAGGCCTTGAACTTTGGACCATTCTACTACAGTCTCCTATGTAGCTGGACTTACAGACCTTTCCCAAGACACAGAGCTTTGTCAATTTTCTTAAGCCAAGTATAGAACATTAATAAAGGAAATTAGAAAACATTAGCTTTGGGTCAGAAGCAGCAAATAATGGTCCCAACATGTGCATTATCTCTGCTCTCCAAGTTGGGTTTGGCACTGACACCATGGAAGTAACAAACACTTTCTCTCACCTCTTGAGTCTGGATGGGCCACTGGCTTGCTTAAAACTCATACAAAGCTGTGGAAAGACACTGGACACCTTACAAATATTTTTCAGGAAATAGAATGAGACATCGAGCTTTTTTGTTGGATTATACTTACTTGGGTGCTCTAGTCTCCACATATGAAATCTAATTGCTTTGAAATTACTATTATCCAAGCAAAAAGTTCATAAAAAGAGGACATATGTAGATTTTCCAGCTTGAAGCCTTAGTTCTGGTTTTCTTAACAAGGGTGCCATTATGTAAACCACTGTGATTTAAATAGATATCCCTCTCCAACCTCCACATCAAAACTGAATCATCAGTGCAACAATTTGGGTAGGGAATTAAATAATGGGAACAGAGTCCTCATAGATTACAGGCACACATAAAAATGACTTGATAGAAAGAGTTCTCTTGCATTCACTCTTCTGTCTTTCCCATCCTGCGAAGACACAGCATCCTCTGTCCTGGATAATGCTGTATTATGGTACCATCTTGGAAAGGGAACATTCTTCCCTACCCAGTAGAATATGCTGGGCCATACCTGTGAGATTTCCAGGGTCAGAACTGCTAGAAATACACTTCTGTTCTTTATAAGGTACATACACTCAGATGTTTGTTAGAGCAGCACCAACAGACTACCTTGGGGGCAATCCTATCTGCCTATTAGTTATGGCAGTTTCCAGTTTTTTCCTGCTAAAGCTACAGACACTGTTCAGCTTGGACAAACTATGGTTTGTCTCTTCTATATTACTGAATCAATAGATTGAAGAATATAGTGAAGCTTTCACTGATAAGTTTGGAGTATATTTTAATGCAGTAATTAACCTAAAATATGTGTTTTTTTAATTTTGCAAAATATTTAATTGCAGCTAAATATGTCAAGAAGTATATGTATGGTTATGTTTACTGGTATCACTTAAATGATGATGTGTGGGTGGGATCATATCTTTCTCCACATAAAACTCTAAAGAACTTGTCACAGTTTGCTTTCCCAAATTAAATTTCTAATTTTCAACTACAATAATTTCTAAGGAAAAACAAGGTGTGATTACAGAAGAAATTTGAGTAGCTTACAAAGGGTAGCAACCTTTTCATATTTCTCTACAATCATAATTGGTGATTGTTTTATGTCTTGACCCTTGGGAGGCCAATTAGTTTTAATTGCATAGAGATGCTGTTTGGGATTTGAAAGATGAATATGCTCCTGCTGAAATGTAGCTTTCTTCCAACCCCAAACATGGAGCTGTGAAAGGACTCTACTTGAAAAATTTTCATAAAATAATATAGATTACATAATTGGGATGTAAAACTCAGTGTTAGAGTGTTGACCTACTGTGCAGGAGACCCTGGTTTCATTTCTAAGAACTGCATGCAAAGTATGTGCACACTTAACACACACACACAAACACATAGACATGGAGAAATACACAGATATACACAGACAATATATATGCACAGACACACATGTGTGCGTGTGCACGTGTGCACACACACACACACAGAGAAAGAGAGAGAGAAAGAGAGAGAGAGAGAGAGAGAGAGAGAGAGAGAGAGAGAGAGAGAGAGAGAGAGAGAGGTACACAGAGACAAATACATACACATAAAAACAGACACACATACACACAGAGAGAGATACACACACATATATTTGCCAGATAGGTTGTGTGTACCTGTATCCCAGCACTTAGCTGTTAAAGACAGGAAGATTAGGTGTTCAAAGCCATTCTTAGTTACATAGATAATTGATACTGACCTGGGGTACATGGGACCCTGCCCTAAACCAACCAAACAAACAAGAAAATAAATGGATTAAGTAACCCGATTAAATCCTGTCTGGCGATCTTCAAAATAACTGTCATTGTAAGAGTCAGAAGGTGTTCCTTAATCTTACTTTTACCCAGGGAGAATCTGAGTTTTATGTTTGTGGAGCGATGTTTAGCTAGGGGTAATGTTTTTTGTGTACATATAAATTCATTCCAATCTAAATCATACTTAATAAAGACCATAACTTTACTCATTTAGCATGTAGCAGAATTTTACCCAATTCAGCATTTGCCATATTCAGTGTGGGCTTTTCTAATTACTTGTTGTTCATCTGCTCACTGTTCAAGTACCTTCTTCTCTTCAAACCACATTTTCTGTGTGTGTCAGTTTTGTCTTACCTTGTGTGTGTTGCCTTGTGAAATTGACTGCCAATTTCCTTGGGAAGTTTGAGAAATCCTACATTTAATCTGTGCATCCCTTTTCCAGTTATACATCATGTTGAAGTAAATCATTTTTAACGATATAAAATGTTACCAAACACATGATGTGAAATTTCAGAATTCTCAGGAGTTTGAGTCTTTTCTGTCTCCTGGGCTAAGTGGACTTGCAGTCTTTGCCAAATACTTGGAAAGTGTGTATTTGTCTCATTGAATTCTGGTTCGAGTAGCCTTATTATCAATATTAAATGCATATTTGAAACTTACCCATATTGGAGAGAAAATAGTAAGACTTATTGAAACCAAATTCTCCAGCACTTATTGTTGCCATTTGTTTATTATTATCTCATGTCAAAATCAACCAATTTACTCTCAGGTCACACTTGGATTAACATGGTAGGGAATTTAAATTTGTCCTTTGCTCCTAGGTTGCAAAACATCAACAAACAGTCCAAGAAGAAAATCTTCATTTTTTTCTTTTAGAAACTTTTATAGATTGCTTTAAAATGGAAGTGAGAAGGTTATTAGAGTGGTTCTATGAATAAAGTCACGATCTTTGTTGATCTTGTTATTTCCTTTCTGTTGCAGCTTCATGGGGCCTGTATATTAGAAACATTGATGTACAAATACATAGGATCTGAAACAGAGGAGGCTGTGTGAACTTTCCATTAGTGGTGCACAAGGTACCTCCCAGTACCATGAACACTAGTCAGTAGTGGTGAAGGCTGTATGTAGGCACATGCTCAAATTCTCTGGGTTCAATGAGTTATGCAGATTTTGTTTTCAGCAAGAGTGACTTACTGTCAGTTTGTTGAGAGCAATGAGCCACCCTTTAATAGCCTGCATTGCATTGTTTGGAAGATTCCATGGGGCAGCCTTGGTCAACAACATGATTAGATATTACCTACTATATCTAATATAATGTATCTTTTATCACCAAATGCATCTTCTGGTACTGGAAGCTTCATTTGGAGATGAGACATAGCTAGTTAGGGCTCTGTCTCCCTCGTTATTTCGTGATTTCCTTTAGATCACCTTCATATATATATGTATGGAAGCTTCTACTGTATTCGTTTTCCATATGGCCCATAAAATAGCCTTTAATTTTAGCTATCCTCCCTGTATTCCCTCCCTCATCCACTCTTCTCTTCCCTCCCTGTTTGATCCTCGAGTTCTAGCCACCTACCCCACCTTACACATCCATAACTATCCATTCTATTTTCCCATCCTAGGGAAATCTATTCTCCCCCCTGACTCCTTACTCTCCATCTACCCACTGTGGTTACATACATTGCAGCTTGCTCACCGAAGACTTAGCAGCTGACATCCACAGACAAGTAAACACATACCGTATTTGTCAGCTGGGTCTGAATTATCTCACTTAGGATGACTTTTTTTAAGTTCCATCCATGTACTTGAGAAGCTCATGATTTCACTTCCTAATAGCTGGGTAACACTCCATTGTGTATCATGTCTTCTTTATCCATTCATGTCTTGAGGGACATTTATTTCCTGACTATTATGAACAGAGCAGCAATGAATGTGATTGTACAAACGTCTCTGTAGTAGGATGAAGTGTCTTTTGAGTAATGCTGGATCTGGAGGTAGATCTATTCCCAGCTTCCAGAGGAACAACTACAAACAGTCTCATCTCTTTATACTCTTAATGTGTACATTCCTTTCCAGAGGCTAATTTCACTTGTTGGTTTTAAGTGTATCTAATCCAGTTCATGTTTGATGGAGAATCTAACTGGATTCTGCACCTAACCATCTCTGAATTCCTATGTGTACTTTTACAGGTCGCCTCTTCAAGACTGAAATTTAAAAAAATTTCTCAGGACCACTTACCTTTGAAATTTATAGCAGATCTTTAAAAAGGTGGACATCCATCAGTCTGATTAAGACAGTCAATTAGCTTGTTTTTGGAAATGCTATGGATTAAATTGTGTCTTTACCCCTATTACTTATATATTGAAGTCTAATTCCTAGGCCTCAGAATATGGCTTTATTTAGAAACATAATTTCCATGGCAGATGCAGTTTGTTAAGATGAGTTCATGTATATATGCCTTAATTAGATAGTGCTAATGTCCTACTCTCTATAAAAAATGAAAATCTAGAGACAGACAGACACACCCACATGCATGCATGCACGCATGCACACACGCACATAGACACACACACATCAAGAATGTCGTGGCCATCTCAAGGTGAAGTTAGAAAAGTTAAGAATGCTGTGGGTTGTCTAGACAGTGGAAGCCAGAAGTTGACGGGATAGATTCTGTCTGATGGCCTTTATCTCTCATTGATCTTGAACTTCTAGCCTATGGAGCTAAGACAATAAGCCTCTAATATTTCCACTGACAAACCAGTGGTATTTTGGGTTTCTGGTGAACCCATAAATGGAGTTTGGCCTGTACTTCTGAAAGCTTACTTCCGGGGTTGGGGATTTAGCTCAGTGGTAGAGCACTTGCCTAGCAAGTGCAAGGCCCTGGGTTCGGTCCTTAGCTCTGGGAACAAACAAACAAACAAACAAAACCCCCCAAAACAAAAAAACAAGGTAACTGAAAGCTTACTTCCAGGACACAGATATTCTAGGCTTCTTTTGTTTCTAGAATAGTCATATCAAAATGTCTTCAATTCAACTACCCTCCTTTTCTGACTCTTGTGCATGAAGACACCCATTTGTGAATTTTCTATTCTGTACTAGAAAGGGTATAACTAGATTATTTACAGCATCACAAATCAATTATTGTCAGCTTAGTGTAGCCAGGGACTTATATGAGATTTGTAGCTTATATTGTTTGAGTGCTTTGTCGTGTGTTTTTTATGATCTGAACAAAATGAAAGAAATAAAGGCTGGCTTTGCAGTCAAATTTATATTTAATATATTCATGGGAAAGTCAGCTAAAATGATCCTTATTTGTTGGTAGCCTTAGATGGCATAAGTATGGACAAATAATAAATGTAAAATTTTGTAAAAATAAGTTACAGAGATTGAAACTGATAGGGAGCCTAAGCATAGGGAGAGGTGATATCTCAGACTTGACTTCATAATGGGACTCATCATGCATATCTTTTGGCCATTTTACAAAAACTTTTACATTAACCTCAAGTGTGATGTTTAAAGTCACTGTCACAAATGGATCACAATAGTCATATAAGAAAGGAAGAAATTAGGTCTTAAGTTACTGGATTTGAGTTAATGTTAATTGACTAATTTCTGAGGAACTGTGCTGTAGATTAGACATATGGGTCACGATTTATGCAAACACATATTTAGATTTCCAGGAAATACAGCCAAGGTCCCAAGCAGAATATTGGGTTTTTTCAGTTTGCTGCAGGTTATTTCCTTGGGGGCTAATCTTCTTTATGTAATTGATGTCAATTGAATGTAATTGATGTGAATTGCGTTGCAGTAAAACGGCCTCATTCAAAGCAAGTATGTCACCAAATTCTTTTTTCCCTCTATTTGGGAAAACCAGCTTCTGACCTTAAATTTTGGTTTGATTCTTCTGCCAGGATACCAGTACTCCACTCACATTATTCCACCTACAATTATCATCACATTTTTTTTTCATTTACTCTGGTTATGTGATAAAAATGCTTCATAAACTGAAACTCTATTTATTTATTTATTTATTATGTATACAATGTTCTGCCTGCATGACAGAAGAGGGCACCAGATCTCATTACAGATGGTTGTGAGCCACCATGTGGTTGCTTGGGAATTGGACTCAGGACCTCTGGTAGAGCAGCTACTGCTCTTAACCTCTGAGCCATCTTTCCAGCCCTGGAAACCACTTCCTAAACATAACACCAGTAACCTAGACACTGAGGGCAACAATTAATAAATAGGACCTCCTGAAATTGAGAAGCTTTTGTAGAGCAAAGGACACAGTCAAGACAAAATGACAGCCTACAGAATGGGAAAAGATCTTCATCAACCCAACACTTGACAGAGGGCTGATCTCCAAAATATATAAAGAACTCAAAGAGCTAGACATCAAAATATTGAACAATCCAATTTAAAAATGGGCTACAGAGTTTAAGAGAGAATTCTCAACAGAAGAATCTCAAATGGCTGAAAGTCATTTAAGGAATTGCTCAACATCCTTAGTCATCAGGGAAATGCAAATCAAAACAACTCTGAGATACCATCTTACACCTGTCAGAATGGCTAAGATCCAAAATACTGAAGACAGCTTATGTTGGAGAGGATGTGGAGCAAGGGAACACTCCTCCACTGTTGGTGGGATTGCAACTTCTACAGCACTCTGGAAATCAGTATGGGGGTTTCCCAAAAAATTGGTAATGTCTTCCTCAAGACCCAGCTATACCACTCTTAGGCATATACCCAAGGAATGCTCAATCTTATCCCAAGGACACATGCTCAACTATGTTCATAGCAGCATTATTCATAATAGCCAGAACCTGTAAACAACCTTGATGCCCCTTAAATGAAGAAAGGTTAAAGAAAATGTAGCACATATATACAATGGAGTACTACTCCGGAGTAAAAACAATGACACCATGAAATTTGCAGGCAAATAGATGAAACTAAAAAACATCATCCTGAGTGAGGTAACCCAGACTCAGAAGGACAAACATAGTATGTACTCACTCATAAGTGGATACTAGATGTAAGGCAAAGGATAACCAGACTATAACCCACAGCTCCAGAGAAGGTAGCTAACAAGGAGGGGGACCCTAAGAGAGACACATAGGTAGCCCAACAAAAGAGAAAGAGATGAGATCTACATGAGCAAACTGGAGGTAGGGAAGTAATGGAGGTCAAAGAATGGGGGATGAGAACAAAAGAAAATGGGAGGGTTGAGCTGGAACAGGGACAGAGTGGGAGAGCAAGGAAAGAGATACCGTGATAAATGAAGACATCATGGGAATAGGAAGAGGCAGGGCACCAGGGAAGCTCTCAGAAATCCACAGGATGACCCCACCTTGGACTACTGGCAATGGTCGAGAGGGTGCCTGGACTGGTCTACTCTGGTGACCAGTATAGTGAATACCCTAACTGTCATCATAGAGCCTTCATCCAGTGACTGATGGAAGCAGATGCAGAGATGACCAGCCATACTAGTGGAAACTCATGAACTGTAGACTAATAGCTATGGAGCCCACACGGAACTAGACTAGGCCCTCTGGTTACAGGAGACAGTTGTTTAGCTCGAACTGTTTGGGGGTCCCCAGGCAGAGGGATCTGGATCTGTCCCTGGTGCATGGACAGGCTTTTTGGAGCCCAGTGCCTAGGTTGTGACATCTTGCACAGCCTTGGTACAGGGGAAAGGGCCTTGGACCTGCCTCAGCTGAGTGTACCAGGCTCTGCTGACACCCCATGGGAGACCTTGATTTGGAAAATATGGGGATGGGGGATGAGTTGGGAGGAAGGCTGGGGGTGGAAAGAAAGAAGAGGGGGTGTCTGTGGCTGGTATGTAAAGTGAATAGAAAATTTCTTAATGAAAAAAATGAATGCTTCATAAAAGGACCTACTGAGTTTCTATCAAATGTGAAAAATCAGTTTGTTCCTTGAAATATGTTTGTTATACTCACAGCTTCTCATATCATTAATTAATATGACAGAGAGGACTGTGTGTTCCACTGGCAACAAATAAATCTCATTTTTAGAAAATGATATTTATAGGGTTATAAAATATTATTTTGAATTAGACATTTATTTCTATGTAAATATATCATGAGTAAAATAATGCTATTCATTTTCAGTCTTATGCTGTAAATATGAGGCCTTTTCAATGGAGAAAGCAGTGACATAAATGTTTTGATCTCACTTAGAGCTTCTCTTGTTGTCACATTCCCTGGATTATTTATTGTCAATTTCCTATTCCAGGCCAGTCCAGGCACCACTAATATTCCTGTAAGTGACTTCAAATGTGTCATCATTCTCGCTAGCCTGTGTATAAGGCTGGGGATTCTAATTATAATTTTTTTTCTAAGCCTTTCCCTAAAGCTCCTAAGAATTAGAAGTTTTACTTATTATCACATTCTGATATATTAATTTTCCTCTGATACAAGAACATACACCAAGACTGCAGCTGCTTAAGATACATTGACTACCTTACCATTTTTGATGGTCAGAAACGTAGTCTTCTCAGAATGGTCAGAAACTCTTTTTTTGTTTGTTTGTTTTTTTTTTATTTTTTTCGAGACAGGGCTTCTCTGTGTTGTTTTAGTGCCTGTCCTGGATCTCGCTCTGTAGACCAGGCTAGCCTTGAACTCACTGAGATCTGCCTGTCTCTGCCTCCCGAGTGCTAGGATTAAAGGCGTGAGCCGCCGCCGCCCAGCGGTCAGAAACTCTTAAATGAATTTAGGGGCTCTTCTGGAGGGATGCTCAGAACACAGCAATCTACACCAAACAAAAATAGATAGATGAATCCTTTAACAGGCCATCTTACCTTAGTTATCACTGTGCTTCTAGAAATGCATATATTTGTTTAGTGTGTAAGTACTAAGGAAGGCTCTCTCATCCCTTCCATTGTTGAACCCTCTAGGAATAGCCTGCTAAAAATGTATGTTTTCAGGTAGTGTGTTTTCCGAGAGTCATCATATAGTTAGCTCTCTCATTTTTCCCCTCCCTCCTCTCTCCTTCATCTGTGTCCGTGCGTGTATGCTAGTATCCTTGAATACAAGGTGCACTTATGTGGAGACCTGAGGTTTACATTGAGTTTCTTCTTCTATAGTTCCACCATAGTCTTCGAGACAAAGTCTCTCATATTAAATCTAGTGCTCACAGCTTGAGCTAGGCTGCTGTCTATGGTCATTTCCTAGGGTTTGCCAGTTAGTGTTATTTCCCTCTGTCAGTGCTGTAGATGAAGATGTGCACTTGCACAAGCATTATTATTATTATTATTATTATTACCATTATTATTATTGACAATTTTATATATTCATATAATGAATTTTGTGGCATTTTTTACCTTCCTATTCACTAAGGTAGCTTTCATGAGCACATATTGGGATTATTTCCTGGAGCATGCATACCCAACTTTTTCATATGGTACTAGGATCCAAACTCGGGTCCTCCCTTTGCTCATTGAATCATGTCTCTAATCTAGATCTGTTTTTTTTTTTTAATCCTATTCACTGGTCTACCTCAATTGATGAGTTGAGGTAATTTACATTGTTGAGAGATGATTACTAATGCTTGTAATTTTTTATTTTTTATTCTGGTTCATTAGATTATCTGTACTCTACTTTCTTCCATATTGGTACGAGGGATTTGTTAGTAACTGTGTTGGACACAATGGATTCTTTCCAGCTCTCTGTTGTTTTTCCTCTGTATTTCTTGAGGTGAACAATTTCACCTGTGAATGTCTGTATCACTCATTCAAAAATGCTTCCCTTATACAATGATGGGAAGAGTTTTAAATTATTTTTTAGCCTAATCAACCTTTCTCCTAGCTTCTCTTTATTGTTCTACTTCTATTGTGTCATAAACTACAGTGTCATGTTGAACATCTAGAGCTGAAACACATTTAAAAGTTCCCAATATCTACTCTGCACCAATTTAAACATGCGTAGGCAGGTTCCATCATAATTAAAGTTATTCGACAGAGATCTGGGGCATTTAATGGTCCAGCTATTAACAGAGGACAGGGTTAGGGATATTTGAGGATATGAGCACATTATGTCACAAGTGAAAGCGAGCTCTTCAAGATATTCTGGTTTGAGCTTCTATATTTCTGTCATACAAGATCTGAGGCTCTGCTGCTTCAACAACAACAAAGAATGCATTAAATTTAAGGCAGTCTCACTTCAATGTTCTTTCCAAAGACAAATGGGCATGCTCCTACATGGGAGATTAGAAGGCTAAACTGAAGCTCACTTCCCACTAGAGTGTCTGGCTTAATGACAAGTCATCCTGTTTCAACCCAAGAAGATGAAAGAAGTTACATTTGCTTTGAAGCACAGCAATCACCTACTGCTCACTGCCACTGATTACAGAGGTGTCTAAATAATTAGAGTAGATGGCAAAGTACAAGCCACTATTATACTTAGAACTTATCATTACCATTTTCTTTGCTCCAGAAAACACATCTGCTGCCTAAGAAATCATTTCTGTTATCCTTGGAAGAAAATTCAAATAAAACTAAGATAGTAAATCAAGTCAGCCCCTTTTAAAGGATAAAAAGGAGAGCACGGAGCAATGAAAATTATTAATTTCTTATTTTTCAAAACCTTACATTTTATAAAAACAATAGGAATCATCTGTCAAAGAACCTTTCTGCATTTTGAGTAAACATTTTACATCTGTCAGAAAAGAAGTTATTACATAATCTGTTTGTGAGATTTTCTTGTCAGAGTGAAAATAGAATGGTGACTTGCTTTTAACGGAAGAAAAACACAAGCAAGAAAGACCATGAATCAGTGTTTGAATACATTCAGGTGCCATGATGTCCACCTTAGATGGATTTTATTCCATGGTTGTTGGTATGTGGATTACTATTTCTAATTTCTAGAAATGAGATCATTTGCAGGTGAATACAACATTTAGCCCATATAGTCTAGAAAATATTATTGAAGAGGCAATATTATTGTAACATAAATGATTTTGAGATTCTAAAAAAATTAAAAATTAGATGACTAGAAATACCTGGCATGCTCTGACTCTCTCTCCATAAGTAAATACAAACATTCCTTCTTTGTTTATGCAGAAATTTATTTCTAATTAATTACAATTTTTGCCCCCATTTGGAAAAAAGTACATATCAATACAATTTCTCTCACCTGGTTTATTGGCTTGCTCACTGAATTCAGAGCATGACCTATTATCAGATTTAGATATAACACCAACCATTTTCCTATATCTATGTTCTAAAGACTAGAAAAAATGAGTGTCAAGGAAACATCTTAGTGTGGATCAATGCCCATCAGTTTCCAGGGCTGGTATAGTCACCAAAGAGACAAGCCTGGCCCTTTGCCTTCCATGTGGGATGAGACCTTTGCTTCTTTAGTACCTCTGCCATTTTCCTCACCCTGTGATAGTAATGGCTGTCTGAACAAAATCTAGGCATGTTAAATATAATCCCAAAGCCCGATGGTGTAGTTTGGTGAGGTCTAACCAAATCTATCTCCATGCTTTTCAGCCCAAATAGGTCCCACTTTCATATATATAGCCTCTCTTGATTCTTTCAGAATAAATCATTTTTAGTGGCTTGCTTTTTTGTTATGTGAGTGAGACTAAGTTTACTATAGTTGTGCTAATTGGGTCATATATATTATGTCTCCATTTGGACCTCCCCCTCACCCCTTATTTTGTAAGAGCAAGCCTAACCAGAGAGAACTGTAGAAGAATAAAGATATCAACCTTCTCATTAGGTTCTACACACTTGTTTAAGCAGTCATAAAAAAGGAAAGCACAGTATAGCCTTCTGCTTAATTTTTAAAAAGGTTTTTTACTGCTATGCAACCTATATTTCTAATTTTTCTTATGTAAACTGAAAAGAAAAATAAGTACTTAATTAAAATAATATTTCCAGGGATCCATTTTTTTCTAAAATAAATAAATCTCTCTTTTTCTCTGTGTGTGTCTGTACAGCCACACATATCCACATGGATATACAGAGATTCTTCCTTTCTGCTATACATGCTGATACGATATGTCAGAGAGCACTCTGTAAAAAAGGCAACTTTGCCACAAAGTGCCAAAGCAGTCTCTTTTCTGATGCTTAGCAATTGGTCACTGTGTTCCTACTTCTTCACATCATCTCATACCTCTTCCTCTTCCCCATTAAGCAAACCCACATCATCCCAATTCACCATTTGTTCGAAGAAGTGATTGTATTATTTTACTCTATAGTACTCAGTCAACATTGTCTTTAAATTCTCTAAGGTATACCCAAGACCAGATTGAGATTAATTTTGAATATACACACCAGATACTATCACAACCACCCTCTGTCCTCATCAGTGATGAATTCAAACACAATTTTATTCAAGATGAGTAGCAACCTCTAAAAGATGTGAGGGATAGAAGGCTCCAGGGCACCTGACTCATTCTTTGGGCTTCCATGTGCGTTAGATGGGAAAACATTTTTTAAAAAGTCTAACAACTTTGTAATTGTTCATTCTTAACTTTCTGTCTGCCCAAGTGACCCAAAGGGACAAGGGATTAAAATCTACTTTTGTGTGCTGTCACATCTGCATTGCTATGGAGAGTATGTTGCCGACTTGTTTCTGGAAGTATCATTCTATAGGTGTGTGTATGTGTGTGCTCAAACAGGCAGATGCAGGTATGTGTGTTCTTTGCATGTGGAGGTCAGAGGTGGATGTTGGATGTCTTCCTAAATAACTTCCCACCTTAGATTTTTAAGACAGGGCCTATCACTGAATGCTCACTGACAGACTAGACTGGTTGTCCAGTGAGCTTCTTCACTGAGATTGCAGAAGTCATCACACTCAGCCTTTGGGTGCTGGGAATTGAACCCAGGTCCTCATGCTTACGTAGAAGTTCTTCAGTGGGTGAACCACTTCTCCAGCCCCATAGAGTTCTATTTTTGAGTGATGGCATTTAACATGCTATTTCCAAACACAAACTGAAGTGGTGCATTTATGGGACACATTTTGCTCCCTTGGAGCAGCAAGCTCAGCAAATGATCTGACACTCTTGAATTATTTCCTCTAATGTCTTTTAGTAGAAAATCAAATCATCCTGTTTTTATTGGGCCTGAGGCTCTTTGTCATTTTGTTAGGGTTTAGACTTCCTTTAGGAAAGAGATTGACATCAGGAGTTATGAAAGAAAACAAAGATTCTTTGTTTTTAATGATATTTGGCTTAAAACCTGATGGAACTTCCATCTGCATCTTTGGAGCAAACCACAAGAGTACAATAGGAGCTCTTTAAGATGACTCCTTTCAAGTACACTTCCCTGCATTTTCAGCTAGTTTTTGTTTGTGTGTTTGTGTGTTTTCCTATCTAAATCATCACAACTTTATATACTTGAATATCTGGAGCTTTTCCCTTGAGGAGACTAGAGTATAGAGGGTAAAGAAAGATCAGTTAGCTGAATAAAAATTGAGAAGTCATTTTATTATCTCTTTTAGGTATCTACAATTTTTATTTATTTTATTTTTAATTATGATTATGCATGTGTCTGCGTGGGAGTATGTGCATGGGAGTACAGTTGCACATGGAAGCCTGAAGAATGAGTCAGGTACCCTGGGGCTGGAGTTATAGGCAGTTGTGAGCAGCCTGATCTGGATGCTTGGAAAAGAACTTTCATCCTCTGCAAGTGTAGCAAGCACTCTTAAAGTTGATTCATCTCTCCAACCCCATCGTTTGTGTACTTTTAAACAATGTTTATTTTATTTGTTGTTTTATAGTTGACTTTCTATATGGTGTCAGATTTATGATACATTCAACAGGCTCACTGTCAATATCAAAAAATGCAAAAAAGGAAAACAAAAATGGTAAGAGGAGAGAGAGAGAAAGAGAGAGAGAGAGAGAGAGAGAGAGAGAGAGAAGAGAGAGAGAGAGAGAGAGAGAAGAGAGAGAGAGAGAGAGAGAGAGAGAGAGAGAGAAGGAGGAGGAGGAGGAGGAGGAGGAGGAGGAGGAGGAGGAGGAGGAAAGCTGATTTTGGAAGGTAGAAATGACCAAACCAAACTAGTGGGAACTCATTAAAGTTGGATCAATGGCTGTGGAGCCTGCATGTAACTGGACTAGGTCCTCTGCCTGGTGAGACAAGTGTATAGCTTGATCTGCTTGGGGGGCTCCCTAGTGGTAGGATCAGAATCCATCCCTGGTGCATAAGTGGGCTTTTTGGAAACCTAATGGGACACCTAATGCAGCCTTGAGGCAGGTTGAAGGGCTTGGACTTGCCTCTTCTGGATGTGCCCCCCATGGGAGGCCTTGCCTTCTTGGTGGGGGTGATTCAGGGGTAGGTTGGGAAGAGGAGGATCTTTGATTGGTGTGTAAATGAATGAATGAATGAAAACATTTTCTTAAGAGAAAAATAATTATTTTTCAGTGGCTTCCTGTCTACACTGTTTCTTTTTGGGGAGATGGTGATAGGGAGGAGAGGTTGTCACAGAAGCCTTCTATGTCTCTCATTCTCAACTGTAAGTCTGAAGTCATCAATTCCACTACAAAAGAATCTCCTTGCCTTTTATAGTCAGTGGCAGCATGGATCATGGACTTCCGCATATATCAGCACATACCATGGACCACAACATGGTCTCTGGCTGCAGCACAACATGAACACCATCATGGACCTTTGGCAGCAGCACAGGTTACAGACATCAACATGGCTTCCAGTGGTAGCACAAACCATAGATGTCCACCTGGCCTCCAGTGGTAGCCTGGGCCTGGACCTTGGCATCACTAGGGCCTAGGACGGCATCAAGGACCAGGGATACCAGCATATCCTCTGCCTGTAGCACAGACCATCAATACTAACATGGCCTTGGGGACACAACCGTGGACTGTGGAGATCTTTCAAGGAGGTTCAACCCAGAAAATGAGCCATTCTCCATCTTGGACATCCTGTCATTGCTCAGAGCCCAGTCCATGTTTGGCTTGGAAGCATGTTCAGGGCAGAGCTTTTGCAAGCTCCAGACTGCTAAACACCGCACCGTGGCCCTGTTAGGCGATGTAGTCCTCCCCCGCCCACCACAGCCTTCTCCCACACCTGTCACTGCCATCACTTCCCTAGTTCTGCCTCTCTCTACCGTGCATATACAGCTTCTTTTCTCCATCTTTCCCACCGCTCCATTGCATATTTGTTCTTCCAAGGGACATTGCAAACTGCAGTATTTCACACACACACACACACACACACACACACACACACACACACACACACACACACACGTACTTTTTTTGCCCTAACAACTTTACATGCATATATTCATTGCAATGAGTTGTTGGTCTGATTTCAGGTTTCTCATCTTGAATATCCTGCCGTTGGTCGCCCGCAGTCAGGGTGATCTTGCAGCAAGTCAGAGCATTCAGGAACAGATTCTGACCCATGGCTCACTAGGCACGACCATTGTGCTTGCAGTCTGAGGGCTGCCCCACGGCCTGCTCCATACCCTTTATCACCATTTTTTTGTAATTTCACCATTCTCTCCCACGAGCTCTGCTCTGCTCCACCATCTGTCTTTCCTATTTCATGAGTTCACTTTAAAAAAGCATCTTTCTCTAAGACCTGCCCCCTTTTTAGCTTTTCCAGAGATACTGTGGAATCTGCAGACTCCTCTGCTGCTACCTCTTCCCTCAGAGCCTCCTGGGTCTCTCAGACTCCTCAGACCTGCTGTGGTGGAGATGGCCACCATCATCTCCTCATGCCACTTTTACACAGGTGTGGGAGATCAAATTCAGGTCACCAGGCCTGCCTATATGTGCCATTGCATACTGAGCCATCTTGCTAGGGCAATGACTGGGTAATTTTAGCATTAATTGGCTTGTGTAGGAACTTACCCATCCATAAAAACATATGTGACACTTCTAGGTCTTCAACATCTTACTGGGATCTAATAATATTATCTGCAGAAAATAAGTTTTGTATAATATGGTTTCATGTATGTACTATTATGACCCAGTTGTTTTGACTTTTTTAATTTTAGTTTTCTCCCATAAAATTGTGCGTGGTTTTTATAAATATTCTATGAGAAACAAAAGTATGATTTTGGGGCTTTGGGGGTTCATTAAACATTTATTAACCACACTTGCTTTGGATTTTATAAATCATTGACGAGTAGTCACGGTTCTCTGCTTATGCTAATGTACCTCACTTGATTGTGAACATGTCAATTTGCCCTTAGAAATCTTCGTCCTACTCTCTGGTAAGTGTCCACCCTGCATCTTCCTGTTTCTGATACAGATTCTGTTTTGAGATTCAGAACTTTTGTGAAATATAATTCAATATGGATTTCAATTTTTAAAAGATTTTATTTATATGCATGTATCTGTTAGCCACGGTGTGTGTGTGTGTGTGTGTGTGTGTGTGTGTGTGTGTGTGTGTGTAGTGGCCAGAAGTGGTCATTGGGCTCCCTGGAGGCAGTTATGGGTGGTTGTGAGTTGTGTGATATGGTACAGGGAGCCAAACTCAAGACCTCCATTTTAGCCATAAGTGCTCTTACCTGCTGAGCCTTCTCTCCAACCTTTCACTATGTACTTTTCTGTGTTTTTTTTAATCACTGAAAATATTTTGTGAATCATCAACTGAACAAATGTCTCAGTAGTGCTTACCAGAATCATAGCTGTATTCCTTTGCTTACATTACCAGAGTTATTTATCATGTTTCTATGGATTTAGGAAATCTCCTAGTTTAGGTTAGTATGCATGAACAAGCTCTTACTTCTATTAGCACTGTCTGGTTAATTTGTCTGTTTGGCATGGGTTTTAAGTAGCACATGAGTATTTGCCAAAGTTTTGGGGTATGAATCATTAATTGGCTCAATGAGACTCAATTCCAGAGAGAGCAATTCCTCACAACCTGTCACTCAGTCATTGAGGCATCCTTCAGTAAAACACATTAGTAATGAATTATATATGCAGCACTATAAATTCTAAGGCCCATCACAGCCCTAAGAACTCAAATGCACAAACTTGTATGAGGAGTTTAGCATGGCAGACCAATAATTTAAATGTAAAGTAAACTTACAAAGGCCATTAAACAGCAAATATATGCAGACCAGTCTTCAAAATGATACTGAAGTCCACTGTAGTGAGGCAATGATTTTTTCTTGTAAATTTAGTGTGGGAATTTGGTATTAACAGTTTGAGTGTGACTTGAATAATACAATATCAATGATAAAAATACATGATTCAGAAGAATTGGTATAAAATATAGACATAGAGAAAAATTTGTGTGCTAGTAAATGTATGAAATTATGTGCATAAGGATCCTTCAATTTGTACATAGGCAAAATGACGGGGCTAAGGCAACAATTATAGAAAATTTAGAATTATTTTGAAATATTTATGTGGGAGATGGGGACAAAAAACCTCCTTCAATAAATCTGAAAAGGAAACGATATGAGAAATAATAATGGGAAATAAAATTCTGGTGCGGATTGAGATTACCTCTTGGTTTAGAATAAGCTAAATGTCTCATGTATCAGTTTGCTTTCCAGTTTTGAAACTTGGTATTTAATGGTTAATTTATTTTCCTCTCTAAGGCAGAAATGGTGACTCACCTTGTGCTGATGCCTTAGGTGGGCCAAGAATTCATCAGAGGTGTGTAAGTAAATATCGATTAGTGTAAATGATGTGATAGCAATCTCTGTCCAAAGGAAGATTAAATTGAGCAAACCAGCAGGGCAGGGTGATACATGCTGCAATTAACCAGCATAGTTTAACAAGACTCCAGAAACAAGGGAGGAAGACTTTCTTACTAGCCAAGTCCCCTGACACCCCAAATGTGTATATGTTTATGAGTCTGATTATGGTAGTAATTGTTTTTAGTTGAATAATGACATGCTGAAGGGGAGCTTGGTGACAGGGTAATAATGCTAGATTTTTTTATAGACATCATAATATACTCTTATATTGAAGGAATGATTGAGTTCTAATTACTTATGGTGTGTTTTACAATTATTTCATCTATTCAAGCTAGCCTTCCTTCCAAATGCTGTATTCAAGGCAACTCAAGTTCACAGGCTAGACATAATGCTTGAAATACCTCTTGATCTAAACCCAATGTTCATTCATGCCAATGGACACAGAAACAATTTGCTTAAGTAAGTAGTAGTAGTAGTACCAAATAATTAAACATGTCAGATATTATTGAAAGTTAGAATTGGAAAAAAATTTAAAACTCTGTTAAGCCTACAGTTCTCATTATCTGTTGCTTTCATCCAGTGGCTTCAGCAATTGTACTTAAGACATATCTTAGGTTTCTTCAGATTAACTCAGTTCAGATGCATAGTTCTCACTTGGAATCTCTCACGTAGTTGTGATCAGGTGGTGATTGCCCTTACCTGGATGCACAACAGGTGTAGACATCCAAGGGAGGTCATGATCTTGGTTGGCTATTGTGATGCTTCCAGGAGGGAGCTTGCCTTTGTTATTTGTTTTAACTGGTAGATAAGTTCTTATACTGTTGCCAGGCTGGGCAACAGATTTCCTCTGCCTCAGCCTGACTAGCTGAGGCTACAAGCATTCACCATTGCTTCTGGCTTCCACTGGGGCATTTAGCCTGTCCTTGTCAACATTGGCTGCATGTGGCCTTCCTATATAACTTGGACTTTTAGAAGCAAACAGTGTGGCTGAGTCCTCAAAATTGGCATATGAAGAGGTTGTAAAATTGGTCAGAGTGTGCCTGAGTTTTCTGTAGCTGCTATCCAAAATTTCTACACTGATGTTTTGTCTACCAGTTAGACTGTACAGTCCTGGTGAGGTCTTGCTTTCTCTCTTGCAGTTATTTCTTGCATTTCTTGCTTCTCTTGTGCCTCTCGTTATCATGCGCATTTCTCAGCTTGCAGACATCATTTGTCTCACCTTTTTCTCTCCTCTGCATGTCCCTCTTCCATATTTTTTATTTCTTCTTTTAGAAAAGACAGTGGTAATAGTAGATTGGGATATTTCTTATGAATTCTTTACAACTGTAAAGATCTTATATCCAAATCATGTCATATTCTGAGTTATTGGAGAATAGAGATTGGACAGGCCATGGCACAAAGAACAGCCCAAGTCCTGAGGCAGAGGATGCTGCTTGACAAAGTTCTAGCAAGATTCCACTAAGAGATTTGGTTGCCAGCATGCAGGCTTCCGAGTATACCCATTGCCTTATACTTGAGCCTATATAGAGGGAATAAGAATAATGTGGGTTTATGGAAAAAGAATTCGATACTGGAATCTTCCTTTCTGAGAGTGTATGAAAAGAACAGGCCCCTACTATAAAACAGGGACAGAAAAACCCTATAATCAGCCAGTTAAATGCTTATTATGAGATATTTTGTAAAGCTTACATTTTAGAAAACCTCAAATGATTCTACACATAACTTGGTTAAGGTAAAAATAACTTCAGACAGTCTAACATATTGCAACTATGAGTAGTCAGCCTAGACACAGACTGTAAAAATAGAAAGTCCCATGTTTACAGACTCTGAGAAATTCGTGACTTCCTGATTTGACATATGTTGTCCAAAGGTGTTTTAGATAAGACTGCCTGTTCTATATTTTGCTTTTTCACCCTGGACATTTAGTGGAGAAATGAAAAAAATGTCTGCCAAATGACTTTCGTAGTAATATGCTATATAAATAAAGAGTCTTTCTGATCGAAAGAGAGAGCTGCTGAACCCTCAGATGTGGAATTGTCCCTTTCTTCCCCACCAACCCTACACCTCCTCTTTGGGACCTGAATCCCACTGCAGATGGACTTTGTCAAGAGATTTAGCATACAATTTGTGCAAGATGGAATTCAACCTGTAACCAGTCTGCATACATCAGTTTACATGCTATAAACTGCTATAGTCTACTGGTCAAAGCAGCTTTAGTCCATGACCAGTCTTAACAGGTGGAATATATTTATCTTTTTGAAAACAGATCGCATAAATCACATTGCAAATACTCCAAGGAATGACACATATTGGTGTAGCCATTTCTATAAAATGAAGCCATTTTTACTCTGCCTTCTACATAGAGTGATGTAATTTTCTTCCACAAGTGATACTCATCCAGTATCAATACCACTTACATCAGCTCCTATCATGAATTAGGCCTCCTTGATCATGTAGCTGTGTGATTACTGTTAAAGTTTCTCTGACAATCCCTAAACTAAAAGGAGACTTACCTTCCTCTCACATACTGACACATAATGCTACAGAAGAATAAATAACTACTAAAGAATTTCTGGTTTATGCAGTAAATACCATGGCATAATATGTACTACTTTATAGTTTCATTTGTAACCAGTTGGGCATGTGTGTCTATCCCTGAACTAATAACTAGAACTTCTCCTTGGTAGTGACTCTTTGTGGCTCTTACTCCAAAATTTCAACTTTGGCTTCTCATTTGAATTATGTGTTCTTTTCTATCAAAACTAAAATGATTGATGAACCATCCCAATTTCTGACAGGACAGCTATAACATCTTGAGGCTCATTGTTACCAAGAAGAAAAAGAATCTCCTACAAGGAGATTACTTTTGTGTATATCACGAAGAAATTTTAATGCAAGTCTCAACAGGAGTGCTGTGCTCCTGTCTCACTGAAAGAAGGAATGCTCAGTATGCATGCTGAAGTTTCACATTTCCTGTTCCTTGAATATTTTAGGAATGGCAGACAGGAAAGTTATAATTGTTTATTTGTAAATATTTATAGAAACATGGTCTGGTGTTCTGGTGACCTGAGGCCTGATGACATCTAGGACCCATTTGCTGGATGGCAAGAACTAACTTTTGGAAGTTGTTTAATGACCTCTATAGGTATACTGTGCATGTGTATAGCTCCCATATAATAAATGGAATGTAACAATAAAAAATTATTACCAGTGTCCTGAATTCTAAGACAATGTTCTTGGGGAGTACTGAAATCCTGAGGACTATACAAGCATCTTCATTTTAGTTGAACAAAATTAATATTTAAAAATAATGTTATATGCACATATATCATCTTTAGAGTCAAGATTATTTTTAAATATATGACTAACGAATTTGATAATATAGCAAGTTCCATTATAGTTAAATTGGAACCAGCTCAGGAGCTCTGGGAAAAATAACTTTGTGTAAAATACTGTTATTCTGGGGATTCAAATATAGTTCAAAATGTACAAAGCAATGTGTGGTATATAGTATATAAATATAGCAGACAGAAATCACATGACCATCTCAAAAGGCTATTGGCAAAGTCCAATATTCTTTCATGATAGAACACCTAAAAACAAGGAACACAGAGACTAAACCTTAATATATTAAACACTATATATGAAAAGCCCACATCCAACAATATCTTAAATGGGAATGGATTGATATCATTCCCTCTAAACTTAGGGAAGATATCACTGTGTCTATTTCACCAATATTAATTAAATATTTTCCTTGACGTTTTCATTAGAGCAGTGAAATAAGAGAAATAAAGGAAAGAGATACAGACAGGAAAGTGAGACAAGAAATTATTCCTATTTGAAGATGACATGATGTTTATTTAAAAGATCCCAAAACTTTTGGATCTGATAATCACTCCCAACAATGTAACAGAATACAAAATCTGCATATAAGTATCAGTAGCTTTCATATATGACAGTAACAATTTAGCTAACAAAGAAATAGGACAAAAATCCACTATCGATTGAAATTAAACTAATAGCAAACAAATACATCTATGGATCAATAACCAAGATGACAACAGATTCCTCTGCAATGGCAAGTTTATAACACCAAAGAAAGAAATTTAAGATTACTCTAGAAGATTGTATGACCTCCCCTCCATTCTTATGGATCAACAATTAACATTGTAAAAATGACTTAACATTCATAAAGCAATCTGTGAGTTTTAACAGAATTGTTTTCAAGATTCCAATGATGCAATAATAAAAACAATCCTAAAATTTGTATGGAAGAACAAAATACCTTTAATAGATAAAGCAATCCAAGGCAAAAATAAAAAGTCCAAATTTGTATTATACTATAGAACCAGAGTAGGGAAAATAGTGTGATATTCGCACACAACAGCCATTTAGTTCAGTGAAATCAAATAGATGACTCATAAAGATGACTACATGGCTGTAGCAAAAGTTTAAATGCATTCATTGGAGAAAAGACAGCATTTTCAACAAAAGGGCCTAGAAACTGGATTACTATATGTAGAAGGATGAAGTGAGAACCCCATTCTTACCCTGTACAAAAGTCATGTTAAACTAAATTGCTGTGGGATAATGCTTTTGTACACTGGTTTAATAAAATGCTGATTGGCTAGTAGCTAGGCAGGAAGTATAGGCAGGACAATCAGAGAAGGAGTATTCTTGAAAGAGGAAGACTGAATCAGAGGACACCATTCCACAGTCCAAGGATCAGCATGTAATGGCACACAGGTAAAGCCTCAGAAAACATGGCGACATATACATTAACAGAAATGGGCTGAGTTTAAATGTAAGAGGTAGTTAGTAGGAAGCCTGAGCTAATGGCTGAGCAGTTTTAGTAAATATAAGCCTCTGTGTCTTTACTTGGGTCTGAGTGGCTGTGGACTGGGTGGGACACAGGAAAACTTCAGCTACACTGAATCAAAGACCTAAGTTACACACTGAAATTGTGAATCTGCTGAGGAAAACACTTCATAGGTGTGTTTAGGGACTTTCTGAAAGGGATGCTGTAGCTCAGGAAACCACAGCAAGAGTTGACATGTGGGTTTACATGAAACCAAAAAGCCTTTGTGGAAATAAACACACAATCAGCAAGGTGGAGCTGACAGAATGTGTGCAGAATAATTGCTAACTATCCCACAGAGAGGAGAATAATAATTAGAATATGTTAATAACTCCAAATAAATTAAAATGCTGAAAACACTATTTCTGATCTGTAAGTGGGGTAGTGAACTGACACTGGTCACAAAAGAAGAAATATGAAATGAAAAAATGTTCAATGTTGTCAGCCATCAGGGAAATGATAAATAAGACACGTTAAGATGACATCTCACTCCAGTCAGAATGGCTATCATCAAGAAACAGGTGACAACAAACCCTGGTAAGGATGGAGAAACTTCACTTTGTACTTAATATAAAGTGTTTGCTTTACTCACCCCTGTGTTGATGATCTTGGTCCATGTCTTAGCTATTATGAATAACGTAATGATAATTATGAATGTACAAATATCTCAATGGTAGTTTGACTTGCACATTGATGGTGGGAACATGTCTTAGTTTAGACACTATGAAAATAATAATAATAATAATAATAATAATAATAATAATAACAGTAAGGATGATAATAGTAAGAAGTAGAAATTTTGGGTGCTTGGCAGATGACTCAGTTGTTAGAATGCTTGCCATGAGATATTGAGGGCCCCAGTTTGGATTCCTAAACCCATGTAAAAAGCTGGGTGTGGTGGTACTCTTTTTTTAATGCCAGGTTGCAGAGGGGGAGACAGGAAAATCTCTGAAGCTGACTAGCTAGTCAGCATAACCAAATAAATCAGCTCTAGTTACAGTGACAGACCCTGTCTCAAAATTAGAGAAAGAAGGAGACAGACACTCACTGTCAGTGTCTGGTCTCCAAATGCTTGTGCACAGATGAGCATGTCCACCCTACATGCACATACACTTTGAATAAACACACACACACACACACACACACACACACACACACACTACCCAGAAAGAGAAATAAATAAAGAACAAAAATAAAGATGGAAGTTCCTCAAAAAATGTGAAAACACAACTATCATATGATCTGTCTATAAGACTCTTAGTTATATACCTGAAGGAATCTAAGTCAACATACCACAGAGATTCTTGTACATAGGGGTTTATTGTTGCATTATCTACAACAGTCATTATATAGAAGCAATCTGGATGCCCATGAGCATGGGAGTAGATACAATACATGTAGCATATTTATACAATGGAGTTTTTATTCAGTTATAAATATGTCAGGATATTGTATGGAAGCAGAGCTATCACCTTAGTTAAATAAAGCAGATTCAGCAAAACAAATGTCACGTTTGTTTTCCTCATAAGGAGAACCTATATTCAAATACTCATGCACACGTATAATTATTTTGTCTGAAAGTAATAGAGGAGAGGACTTATAGAGGGAACCTGTCTAAAGGAATCAGGAAAACAACAGAGGATATGAGAGGAAGAGAGAGAAAATATTTCATCTTCACTCATACATTCGTCCACATTCAAACATATGCAGAATATGCATGTTATTTGGAGGGATGGAAGCCAGAATGAGGCTGATGAGGGAAGGGAAAGGGAGTTGGTAGTGAACATGATCATAGCACCATGATATATGTATATGTAAAATTATCATTGTAAAATGTATTATTTTGTTAAAAATAATTGAAATGTGATTATTTTTTGAAAAATTTAATGAGCATAGGCATTTCGTTAGCAAAGAAAATTTAGAGATATTACATTGAGAGAAATAACACACAATGGATTTATTTCTTATAACATCCTACTATGGAAATGCTTCTAACAAACAGGGTATGACATGTATGTGAATCAGGATTGGAAATGAGTTATGTTCTGGCTGCACGGCCTTCATGTCTGCAGTGTTATGTGAGATGTAGATACGCAAGAGGATTACAACAGGTAAGAGTGCAGGCTCTCTGGCCACTCAAGGAAGGGGATTCATGTTAAGTGAAATGAAACAATCAAGGTTCTAATGAGCATGTTCCCAGAAAAATGCAATCATTGTGGTGGGACTGATTTCTAACAGTGAAATCAAGATAGTCTATGCTTTCTTTGAACTCACAGTCTTAGAATTATTCAGTTCAAAGGGATGTCTTTAAAATAATACAGGCTGAAGGATTTTAAACCAATTAATTTGCAGTTGCTAAGGACTTTACTACTGAGAAGGATCCCCAGGACCATCCACCATATTTAGTAGCTGACTCTTCGTGGTTGAATAATGACACAGTACCAATGAGCAGGGTCTGTAAACTGCAAAGTGTAATACGAGTGGAGCCTGAAGAATTTCAGCATTGGTATTTTCTTCAAGTTAGTAGTCTTCTCCAAAGGGACTTATTCTTATATCATGTTGTGTAGAATTAAGAATGTGACTGTCTAATTCTGATGGAGATCTTTGTGGTGAGGAAAACCAAAGACTCTTCTCTGGGCAATAACCAAGTCATAATTCCCATAATGTGAGTAGCTGGCAAGTATCCATTTGGTAGGGCACAGGAAGAGCCTGTTAGGAAGGCTGATACAGGCATCTGGCTGAAATACATTTAAAATCTACAGCAAGCTAGGCGGTGGTGGTGCACGCCTTTAATCCCAGCACTCGGGAGTCAGAGGCAGGCAGATCTCTGTGAGTTCGAGGCCAGCCTGGGCTACCAAGTGAGTTCCAGGAAAGGAGCAAAGCTACATGGAGAAACCGTGTCTCGAAAAACCAAAAAAAAAAAAAAAAAAAAAAAAAGAAAGAAAGAAAGAAAAAAAAGTTTAAAATCTTCAGCAATCAAAAGCTGAGCTTTCCAGGCAGGATTACTTTCACTAAATTCAATTTTTTGTTTTGTCAAAGACTGTAGACATTTTTGTTCTCAGGTAGCAAACTTGGGACATTTTACGTTAAAACATCCACATTTGTAAACACACAATATTGTAATATAAACAAGTAATAACAACTACAATAAATTTCACCTCAATTTTATTTTTGCTATGCTTTGAGTGGTTCAGATACACTACCCATCAGTATTCATTCAAATAGCATTGCACAGCTTAGGAAAAAGTTGGATATCTCACATAAAGCCATGCTTTTCAATATTTTATTATTATAAATGTTTTTTGCTTATTTAGGACCATGGTTCTAACTCAGATATCTTGAAATTCTTTAACTATTTCTTTTCTGGAACTTTCACTGAAGAATTCCTGTTTTCTAAATCAAAATGCATATTCAATTTATCTCTGTGTTTTCTCAAATCAGAAGTAACAAATTAAGATTCTTGTGTGGAAGAAGTGTGAAATATTGACCAATTGTGAAATCTATTTTAATATCAGAAGTGGAAAGAGTCCAATTATAAATATAGAAGCAATGTGCAATTTAAAGTAAAGTAAAAAAGTAAAATTAAAAAAAATATCTCATTTGGGATGTTAGCTTAGCAGGTAGATGCACTTGTCAGGCAAGCCTGGTGTCCTGAGTTCAATTCCTGGATTCTAGGAAAGAGATAAGTTGCCTTTTGCTCTCCATCTGAATTCTCTGACATGTGCACACCCATATCTACAAACATACCCAACAATGATAAATTAAATTTCACTGAAGTAAACCAATAACCTCCTATATTACTTCTAGGTCTCTTTCTTTTGTACCACACTTTTCAAATTCTTCTCGATGAAAAAAAATCTATACAGTATTAAAAATATTTCCTAGAAATCTCCTTGACATATAAGAAAAAGAAACAGGGGAGGTAATCAGAGATATTTTCTGGATACTTAACACCTTAACTCCAATTGATTCACTCAAGAACTAACTCTTTACCTGTGCAGAGCTTCAGATAAAATTTTCAAAATGCCCACGTCCTTCTAAGTCCAGTAAAACAGATATGGAATACAGGCATTTGAGTTGATGGTTTGCTATCTATTTGGCCACTTTCCTTCACTGGTCATGAGCAAAGATTTAATTGACTGTGAAGCATTTTCTACAGCTAGAAGTTGTCAAAAGAATAAAGAAAATATACCAACATACTGACGAGACTTTACATGAGGCAATTGAAAGATTCTGTTTAATTGTGGTCAAAATTGGTACAAAGCAAAGCTCTTGACAGAAGATGAACCATAGAAATGAATTTTTGTCCTTAGGCACTAGAAGTTATTGAAGACTTCTGTATAGAACACAACATGGTTGACATAGATGGAGATCTTCAGAGACAGGGGGGAAAGTGAAGTCATACTATTACAAGCCAAATGGCAAAGCAAACAAAGTAACACAAAGGCTGGGTGAAAAGAAGCCATGTTAGAAACATGGGAGAAGACAGAGGTTTGGAAAGATGAAGGCCCCTCCGACATGTCAATGTCCAACTTCTAAATTCAAACTGCTTTTCCCCCTTTTTTATTATATTTTTTCTTATTTAAAACAAATCTTTTTAAAAAACAAAACCCAGTACAACAACAAAATCTCCCAAAACAAAGAAAATAAAGTAAAAACACATCCCCAATAGAAACACACACACACACACACACACACACACACACACACACACACACACATCTGTGGAGTCCATTATATGTTAGCTAAGTTCTCTTCAACATGAGGCCTGCCCTGGAGTTGTTGATATACCCAGTGTCACCCCATTGGAGAAAACTGATTTTCCCTCTCCCAGCAGGTATAAATGATTGTTAACCTTTATGCTAGTGCCTAGGTTTTCATTTATTTGCTTATTCAATTATTTTTTCAAATATAACAAAATAAAATATACATAAGACAAAACTATCACATCAAAATTGATCAAGACAAGCCAATAGAAGGAAATGTGTTCAAAAAATGTACACAGAACAGCTATAAAGGCACAGACCAACTTGTTAGCACACTTAGGAATCCCATAAAACACTAAACTGGAAGCCACAATATACATGGAAAAGACTTGTAAGATAAAAAGAAAGAGATATTGTTAATATAGTAAAATAAATACAAAAGTTTTAAAAAGCCTGACAAGACATTATCACAAAAGAAACCTCTAATGATGTCATGTTCTCTGTTGGCCATCTAGTGCTAGGCATGTGGCCTATCCTCAAAAGTAGTTTGTTTCCCTAGCAAGACTCTTTTGAAGAAATCTAAACTTTCATTTACAAGTGGTTATCATTGGAGATTGAATCTGGGTTAGGGGTGGGACCATGTGTCTACATCTCCTTTTAGATCTAGGGCCCCATCTGGTATAGACCCATGCAGGCCGTGTGCATGCTGTTGCAGTCTTTGTGAGCTCATATGTGTCTCAATCCTGTTGATTTAGAGGGCCTTGTTCTATGGGTATACTCCATTCTTCATCCCCTTTGGCTCTTAGAATCTTTCTGCCTCTACTTCCTTGGGCTTCCTTAAGCCCTGAGGGGAGGGATTTGACAGAATATCCTGTTTAAGGCTAAGTGTTAAGGATCTCTCATTCTCAGAATAAAATCTGGCTGTGGGTCTTTGTCTTTGTCTCCATCTCCTGCATAAGAAAGTTTTTCTGATGAAGTCTGAACAAGCCACTGATTTGTGAGTAGAGCAGAATGTCAGTAGTAGTCATTCAACTGCTGTTTTTTTTTTTTTTTTTTTTTTTTTTTTTTTTTTTTTTTTTTTTTTTTTAAGGAATTTTTAAGAATAGTAGCACTTGATTTTACCCTAGGTTACTGGGTTAGGTAGTTTCAAGTTCTTGGTCGTGCAAGCAGTTTCTGGTATGGGATCCATCTTGTGGAGCAGGCTCTAAGCCAAATCAGATATTGTGTTAGTTACTCTAACAAGGTTTGTGCAACTGTTGCCCTTGCGTATTTTGCAGGTAGGACACCGTTGTATATAAAAGGGTTTTTGACTGGGTTGTGTTTCTATTTGTCTTTTGATAGCATACAGAGTCATTCCTGTACCAAAGACACTTGGGTGAATGCTCTGTGTAGGCATTAGCTCAATGTCTCCATGTTCACGGTGTTGTGTGGGTGTTGTATATGGGGTCTTGCTGTCAGTCAATCTTGGTAATAGCATAGGTTTTTGTAGGGTTCCCATGGGACCCCTTTGGTTAACTACTCAGTTAAATGTAACACAATGAAGGTACTGGACGTTTCATTTTGTGACAAGAGATGGACAATTGTGGCTCTGTCTACTCCATTATTTGGTGATTTCATTTAGATACCCTTAATATATGTATATATTTTATGAAGCGTTTACTGTATTATGTATTTGTTCTATCCCTAAAATGACCCTTAAGTTTAGCCATCTCTCCCTGTATCCCTTCCCTTGTCCCCTTCCTCCCTATCCCCTGACCATTTGATCCACACCTTCCAATATCCCAACCCAGGCATCCATAACTATCTGTTCTTTTTTCCTTCCCTTGTGAGATCTCTTTGTCTGTTCTAGTCCATTACTCTTTAACCTCTGTGGTTCTATGGGTTGTAGCCTGGTTATCATTGACTTAGCAGCTAATATCAACATATAAACATACACGTACCACATTTGTCTTTCTGCATTTAGGTTACCTCACTCAGAATGATTTGTTTTCTAGTTTCATCAATTTACCTGAAAATTTCATGATTTCCTTTTTTTGTAATGGCTAAGTAATATTCCATTGTATAAAATAGCACATTTACTTTATCCATTCATCTTTTGAGGGATATCTAGGTTATTTCCAGTTTCTGGCTAGTATGAATAGAGCAACAATGAACATGGTTGAGACAGTGTCTCTGATAGGATGAAACATCTTTTGGGTATATGCCCAAGAATAGTATAGCTGAATCTTGAAGTATATCAATATTTGTCTTCCTGAGAAATTGTCATACTGATTTCCATCGTGGCTATACAAGTTCGTATTAGCACCAGCAATAGATGTATGTTTCCCTTGCTCTCCATACTTTCCAGCCTGAGCTGCCATTAATTTTATTGGTCTTAGCCAATCTGATGTCTGTAAGATGAAATCTCATAGTGGTTTTGATTTGCATTTCCATGATGGCTAAGGCATTTGAAGTTTCTTTAAGTGTTTCTTAGCCATTTGAACTTCTTTTCAGAATTTTGTTTAGAGATGTACCTCATTTTTAATTGAGTTTTTTTTTTTTTTTTAGTTCTTTATATATTTTAGTTATGAGGCCTCTTTGGGGTGTGGAGTTGGTATAAACCTTTCCCATTTCTGTAGGCTGACACTTTGCAGTACAGAGGCTTTTCAGTATCATGAGGTCACATTTATTTATTATTGATTTTAGTGCCCATGCTAATGGTGTTCTGTTTAGAAATTCTATTCCTGTGCCAATGAATTCATGGCTGTTCCCCAGTTTCTCTTCTGTCAGTTTCAGTGTATCTGGTTTTATGTTGAGGTCATTGATCCATCTAGAGTTGTTCTTCAGGGTGAAAAATATGGATCTATTTGCATTCTTCTATATGTAGCCATCCAGTTTGACTGGAAGATCTGTCTTTTTTCCCAGCGTGTATTTCTGGCTTCTTTATAAAAACTCAGGTGTCCATAGGTGTGTGAATTTATGTCTGTGTCTTTAATTCAATTTCATTGATTAACATGTCTGTTTTTGAGCCAGTTCCATGATAGTTTGGTTTCTATAGCTCTATAGAATTTCTTGAAGTCTGGAATGGTGATGCCTACAGCAGTTCAGTCCTTTTATCACTCAGAATTGTTTTAGCTACTCTGTTTTTTTGTTTTTGTTTTTGTTTTTTGTGTGTTTGTATATGAAACTGAAAGTTGTTAAAGGTTTGGGAAGAATTATGTTGAAATGTTGATGGGGATTGCATTGAATTTCTAGATTGCATTTGGTGGGATGGCCATTTTTACTATACTAATTCCATCAGTTGATAAGCATGTCATGTATTAGTTTTCATTCTTCTAGAAAGTCTTTACTTTACTTTCTTTTTAACCACAGAGGTTAAAGAGTAATGGACTAGAACAGACAAATAGATCTCACAAGGGAAGATTTTATTCAGTAGTGAATTATTCAGTTCCTATGAGTTTGTAAGCTTTTTGTTGTTTCTGTTCTTGATATCCAGGTTTAATTTGTGGTGCTTTGATGGGATGCAGCGTGTTATTTCAATTTATTTGTAACCATTGAGACATGCTTGTGTTATGTATGTAAATTATCTGTGGCCAGTTTTGGAGATAGTTCCATGAGGTACTGCGAAGAAGGTATATTCTTTTGTGTTTGTGTGAAACATTCTGTAAATATAGTACATCCATTAGGTTTATAGCCCAAGTTAGCGACAGCATTTCTCTGTTTATTTTTTGTTTGGATGAGTTTTTAATGGCAAGAATGGGTTACTGAATTCTCCTGTTTTCAGTGTGCAAGGAAAGGTCAATATATGATTTAAACTGTAGTAATGTTTGTTCTTGTTGGTGGTGGTGGTGGTAGTGGTGGTGGCTTTTTTTTTTTTTTTATACATTCTTGGGTATTCTCACTTTTGGTGAAGTGAATAATTGTGATGCCCTTTTGGTGGATATTTTCTTTGATGAGTTTGTAGTATCCTTTCCTATCACTTCTCATTAGTGTTTTTTTGCTTCATAGGTTCTTTGCTTAGAATACCCTTTTCCATCCTTTTACCCTGAGATGATGTCCATTCTTGGTGTTAAGGTGTGTTTCTTGGATGCAGCAGAAGAACAGATCCTATTTTAACATCTCTTCCATTTGTATGTGTCTTTTTATTGGCAGAATTGAAGCCATTGATGTTGAAAGTTATCAGTGAGTAGAGTTTTTTGACTACTGTTATTTTTCTGTTGATATGTGTGTTTGTGTGTTTCCATATTTTGATTTACTGGGCTGGGATTATTTATTCTTTGTGTTTTCTTGGGTATAGCTAACCTCTTTAGGTTGAAGTTTTCCTTTTGTAGGGCTGGATTTGTAGACAGATATAGCTTAAATATGGTTTATTCTGGAATATCTTATTTTATCCATCTATTGTGATTAAACCGTTTGCTGTCTATAGTATTCTAGACTGGCATCTGTTGTCTCTTAATGTCTATAGTATACCTGCCTGCTCTGAGATGTCTTTTTCTACACTGTAAATAAGTGTTGCTTTGATTGGTTGATAAAAAGCTGTTTGGCCAATGGCAAGGCAGAATAAGGTTAGGCAGTACCTTCAAACCATAGAGAGGGAGAAGAAAGGACAGTTAGAGAGACACTGCTAGCAGCTGCCTGGAGAAGCAAGATGTGAAAGTCCTGGAAAGCCATGAAGCCATGTGGCAAGACAGATTAATAGAAATGGGTTGAGTGAAGTTATAAGAGCTAGCTAACATGAAGCTTGAGCCATAGGCCATACAGTTTGTAATTAATATAAGCCTCTGAGTAATTATTTTATAAGTAGCTGCAGGACTGTGGGCGGAAAAGATTCATCTGGACCACGGAGCCAGGCAGGACCATCTGGCTACACCTACCTGCTCAAGCCCTTCTGGATTTTAGAGTCTTCATTGAGAATCCAGGAATAATTCTGATAAGTCAGCCTTTATATGTTATTGGTCTTTAACCCTTGCAGCTTTTAATATTCTTTTTGTTCTGTACATTTAATAATTTGATTGATATGTGCTATGGGGAACTTTTATTCTGGTTCAGTTTATATTGGTATGCTATATACCTTTTGTACCTTGATAGACTTCTTATTCAAGTTAGGAAATTTTTTTATGATTGTGTTGAAAATATTTTATTTGCCTTTGACCTGTGTTTCTTTCCACTCTATTCCTATTATTATTATTAGGTTTGAGTTTTTCAGAAAGTTTCAGATTTCCCAGATGGTTTTTGTCAAGATTTTTATAGATTTAACATTTTTGAGTGAGGTATCTATTTAATATATCTTATATTCAGTTTCTGAGATTTTTTTTCTTCTATCTCTTGTATCCTTGTTGGTTAGACTTGTCTCTGAGGTTCCTGTTCAGGTTCCTAATTTTTTTCACTTCCAGATTTCTATTACTTTGGTTTTCTTTGCTGATTCTATTTCCATTTTTGAGTCTTAAACTATTTTATTCATGTCTTTTACTATATTTTTGTGGTTTTAATTGATTTCTTTAAGAGATTTATCCATTCCCTCTTTAAGGACCTCTATCATATCCATAAAGGATATTTTATGGTCTTTGCTGTGTGATTCAGCTATGTTGAGATTCTTAGGGCCTACTGTAGTATGACATACAATTTCATTCTTGCTAAGTTTTAGATAATCTTTATTAAACCATGTTATCAGAGTGAAAGATCAGAAATGGCTTCAAGATTATTTTATGCCACTTAGGCTATAACAGAAAACTTGGTAAAGGGATTGTCTGTTACTTAGAAGGTTCTCTGTGACTTTTCCTGGGGAGATGTGAACAAGTGTCTGTGTACTCCACATAGGGAGCCTACTACAGAACAAAGTATTAATTCTAGCAAAGTCCTACTTGCTGAGTTTATGAATTCCTTATAGTGATATGGGTCAGGTCTTTGTTTCAGAAACATGGAAGATTCAAAGGCAGGTACATCATCAGAAAGCCCACCCTAGCCTGGGTAGTGAGTCATAAAAGTACACCCTGAAATTCTCAGCTGGATTGTCCAATCACAGCTCAGCCTGTCAGTTCTTGCCCAGCAGCTGTTGCTGCTTATGGAAACTCAGAGGTGTGGAGTGTGGATTGTCTAAGTTCCCAGCGCATCCTGACACTGGTCAAGAGTTTCCTGAGTCTTAAAAGTCTTATTATATTTTATGTATTGCTTAAGTTTTGAGGAGACACCCCAAAATATAGGATATTTTAATTCACAACAGATTTATACACAATGGAAGTCAAAACCTTTCTAAGAAACAGTGCCGGTATTTTTTTTTTTAATCTATTGTTGTCTTTAACTGGATTCATCGGATTTTTGTGGCCATGGAGGACATTCATGGCTTTTGAAAAGTCTCTTGTGATGACCATCATAGTGCAAGGGGTTTGTAAACTGTTACTTGTGAGATAAATGACATCAATGACAGGACTTTTTGATGACTTTCAAATAATAACTTTAAACTACGTTCCATTGGTAAAGCCCAGAACAAATGTGTGTGGTGATCAGATACTTGCCTTTTAATGTTTCCTGTCAGTTATTTATTTACTCTGAGTTATTTATTTTCATGCTGTATCAGCATCCATGATACAGTCATGGATGTTCATATGAAATGCTAGTTTGGCAAATGTGTAAGAATAATACATTTTACAGTGTAATCCTTCACTGGGAAAATGATGACAGTTTTACTGAATTAGATACATAAAATAGTTTATAGTCAGAGGACATTGGAGGGCAAATCTCTAGTAGTGGTGATTATTCTTGCATGAGGTGCCTCACACATCAAGGAAATAAAATAATGGGATTATAGGAACAGTTAAAACGATAAATGAGTGTTCCAAAGCCATTGTGGGTTACTTTTCTTGGCTTCATTCTGGAATGCCACACTTAAAATTATGCATTGGGGGTAGGTGACAAGAGAGGAATACCTTGTGCTCCTTAGAAAGTCAGCGCTTGTGTGCTGTGGCTGAAGATCGATTTGGATGATGCTTCTCATCAAGTCTGAACAATTTATTTCCTTTCACCTAAGTGGTCTTCATATCCTAGTGTCAACAGATCCATCTGTCATTGGCGTATCAATCATATTTCAGTCTGATAAGCCCTGCACTGAAAATTGCTTTACTTCAGGTGTGATTACAACTACATCCCATAATTACTAAGTAATAAGAAACTAAGAATATCTTTGCCTCAGTTGGATCTTCAAGAATTTATTCTCAGCTTTATTTAAGGGAATGGGAAGGAGAATGTGTTAGGAACCTCTGAACTAGCTGAGATGTGGTCATAAGTCAGGTGGTTTGTTCAGACATTTCTTTCATAGGGGGTAAATGAACTGAGACTTTTCTCCCTAGGTCAATTTAAAACGTGTTTTTTCCCTTATGGCTCAGTAGAGAAATCTAAGAGCATGGTAATAATTGGTAGACAGGAGGTAAGGTGCATTTGAAGGGCTTGATATCCTTTGCCACTATTTTGTTTCATTCTCCATCCTTCTCCTGACATACTTGAACATCAGTCATCAGCTCCTAGTTACATCCAGGCTGTTCGACAACAGCTGTGTTGAATGTACTACAGTGAAGGTCTGGTGAACTATGTTTTCATCTATAGGAAATGTTTATTGTCTTGAAGAATGAATGTTCCTTAATCATTAATTCATTAATCAGAAGGACAAGTTCCTTTGGTTTCAAGCTTCATTATTTTATTCTATATTGGGCTATTTTAATCAGCATAACAGGATCCTATATCTGTTGTTGTTTACACAACAGAAACCAACTCTAGGTATCACTCCTGACCCAGGCACACCATCCAGCATGTCACCTTCACTCTGCTTCATCTCACCTCTCTTGTACATTTTATTATCCATCACTAGACTGATAACTTTTTTTTTCATTTGACTCAAACTTTTGTGCAGTATCATTCATACACAACTTTCATAGATAGCCTTTCACAAATTAGGCTGTTTTGTCAAAACACTAATGGCTTTTCCTTAGTCCCATAATGAAACCTAATCCTTCTGTCTGGTCAATACAAATCCAACCTTGTCCCTTGCTTTTTTCTCAGTTGTTGCCCCTAGTGTTCTTCCATGAGTGGCTTGTATCTATCCATTGTTTCAACTGTTCCCATTATTATTCTGTTCCTTGAATCTTCCAAGATATTTGCCACTTTAACTTGCCATTTGACTGTGTTTAATTTTTTCTCATATCCTAATTTTTGAGTGTCATCTCTCCATCCATTCATTTCATCTCATCATAGCCATTCTCCATACAATTCAGCTTTTTTTTTTTCCGCCAAAAATTAAAAGCAGTAATCCCCAAATTTTTTACCTGATTGCAGCAACCTCTATGAAGCCCTCAGCATGCATTTTGGCAGGAACATAAGCACAGTTCCATTTTAGATACAAGGCAGGGGCAGAGGTGACAAATATTTTCTTAGGCACTACCTGGTGCAATCTATCTCAATACATTTCTTCATTCAATTTTACTTTCATTAGTCCTATGTTTTTGAAGAAAATAATTTTATCCCAACACTATTTGATACTGTTCTGCTCCAGTTAATTATTTAACTATTACTGATTACTTTGTAAGTATAAGAGTTTTTGTTGATGTTGGAACTAAGAGTGAGGATTATGAAGATAAGTTAAATTTAGAGAATTATTTCCAGAAGGTTAAAATCTAGGGAGGAAATATTTTATCTCTGGGAATAAACAGTGCTAAGTGCAGCCAAAGAAGATGATTAATCTTTTAATTAATTAATTAATTAATTACTTTCTCTGTTTTCATCAGAATAGGGTTATGTGTTTGTGTGCATTCTTATAAGTTAGATACTGAGAAAAACAAATATATAAAGATGATATAGTAGGGCTGGAGAGACATCTTAAATGTTAGGCAATCACACTGCGCTTGCAAAGGACCTGAATTTGATTCTGAACACCCACTTCTAGCAGTTCCTAACTGTGTATAACTCCAGCCCAAGATAACCCCATACTTCTGAGCTTTACAGACACCTGTGCTCAAATGCATGTGCCCCCCATTGCCATACATACATAATTTAGAGAAAGAATGTAATATAGTAACAAGAATATCAGATATTAATTTTACTCATTAAAATGCTCTGAATTAACATATACAAAACATGCATGAGAGTCACCATAATTTCTAGAATTTATGTCATAACTTTTTTTTTTCAAAGAAGCTAATTGGTTTAATATAATTGCATTGTATGCTGGCTTTTCAACAAGTTAAACATTAGACAAATCTCTTTGAGAACATCTGCCCTTATAGTCTGCATAAATAATTTGCCAGCCATGAATCTTCCATAGAGGATCACATGGCTCAAACTTGGCAGAGCTTTTAGAACTTTTCTGGTGGGTCACCAATGTCAAACTGACGAGAACACTGAGGTTTCCAGAATGACAACAAATGCCGGAAGATCACAGAATGATTTATGGATTAGGTCACTTTGTTTGCCCTTCATGTTGTGGCTTGATTGCTACTCTGTATCCCCTAAATTCTAATAAATCAGGGCTGGAGAGATAGCTCAGAGGTTAAGAACATTGGTTGCTTTTCCAGTGAACCTCAGTTCAGTTCCCAGAATCCACATGGTTTCTCACAATGGTCTGTGACTCCAGTTTCAAGGGATCCAGCACACTCTTGTGGCCTCTTCAGTCACCAGGCATGCATGCAGCACACACACACATACACGCATACAAGCAAGTAAACAACTATAAAATAAAAATAAATACATTGTTAAAATTATTCCTAATAGAATTCACTTTACAAAGTACGTTTACAAAATGAGTATGTCCTCGATCAAGATTCCAGTGATTCCTTATCAAAATATTTTAAACAGAGTGAATTTTAAATGGTTTCCAATGTTCTATCTTTCCTTCCTTCTTTCATTTTGTATATCAAGATCGTCCTTTATAGTTCCTTTTAATTTGATTATCATTCCTTGTCTTAAGACACTAAGCTTCATAAGACAAATGGCACAATATGGTGGCACATTCACTTCCCTTAGAATTTTTTTTTTTTTTTTGGGTTTTTTCGAGACAGGGTTTCTCTGTGTAGCTTTGCGCCTTTCCTGGAGCTCACTTGGTAGACCAGGCTGGCCTCAAACTCTCAGAGATCCACCTGGCTCTGCCTTCCGAGTGCTGGGATTAAAGGCGTGGGCCACCACCGCCCGGCCATAATTTTTTTTTATTTTTTTATTCATTGTACATACCAACCACAGATACCCCTCTCATGCCTTCTTCACCCCCCCCAGGGACCCCCTCAGCTCCTCCTACAAAGGGTAAGTTCTCCCATGGAGTAACAGCAAAGCCTAGTACATTCAGTTGAAGCAGGACCAAACCTCTCTCCACTGTATCAAGGGTGAGCAAGGTGTCAAGGTGTCTGACCATAGGTAATGGGATCCAGAAAGCTGGCTCATGCACCAGGAATAGATCCTGATCACACTGCCAGGGGCCCCTTAAACTGACCCAGCTACACAACTGTCTCCCCTATGCAGAGAGTCTAATCTATGATGGAAGACACTCCCTCAAGAATTTCTTAAGAGAAGTTTTAAACATTTATTTATGATTTTAAAGCCAACTATGGAGTTTATAAGATCAGCATTAACATATATAACTGAATGGATCTATGTAAAGTTGGTGTTTTAAAATGGAATTATATATTGAATTTTTCACTGTAATGCTACTATCAACCTGTTAAAGTCTGTTTAGACAATATTGAGAAACTGAGAGAAACAAAAAAGTTATATACAGATTCACTACCGATAAACATTATTGAAATTCATTACTTTTTTTTTTTTTTTTTTTTGGTTTAGTGAGACAGGGTTTCTCTGTGTAGCTTTGGTGCCTTTCCTGGAACTTACTCTGTAGCCCAGGCTGGCCTTGAATTCACAGAGATCTGCCTGGCTCTGTCTCCCAAGTGCTGGGATTAAAGGCGTGTACCACTACCACCCAGCCAAAATTCATTATTACTTAAAATATTTATTTATTTTATTTTTGAGATTACAATATCATTACATCTCTCCCTTCCCCTTTCTACCTATAAACCCTCCAATATACCCTTACCCATCTCCTTCAAATTTATGACCTCTTTTTTATTGTTATTGCACACATTATATGCATATGATATATATATTTGATATATATGTAATATACACATCATATACATATATATATATCAAATCATATATTATATACACATATGCTTGATCTGTACCATGTTACCTATGTATATTTTCAGGGGGTGACCATTTGGCACTGGACAGTTGTTGTGCTCGTCCCTGGAAGGCTAGCTTTCCTGCTTCCAGCTTCCTTCAGTTGCCTGTATTTCTTTGTGTAGGGTTGAGGTATCGTGGACTTTTCTCACTCATTTTGGCATGTCCATTGGTGTAGTCTTTGTTCAGCTCACATTTGAACAGCATGTTGGTGACAATTTATGTATATTTTGCCTGAATCTATGTATGTCTATTTACCATATATATGCCTAGTTCTCTTAGAGATGAAAAAGGGCTTAGGAGCGACTTGAACAGCAGTTACAGACAGCTGTGAGCAACCAGTGGTTACTGGGAGCCAAACCCAGGTCCTTTGAAAGGGTAGCAATTGCTTTTACCAGCTCAGTCGCCTCTCTAGACACAAAATTCTTTATTTATGACACAAGTCATGTTCAAGATTTGAGCAATGGTCCAGATGGTAGTGGAACCATCATTTCACCAGTTTTCATAAAATAGATTACTTTTTATTTGCATCTTAAATGCTACTATGGGGCTTGGACATTTGGTATTTAGCCGTGTCCTTAGTAACAGCTGGCCCTTCTCTTAAGTTTTCTAATTTTTTCCAGTCCCTGAAAAATCATTCAGAAGTAATTCAATTCAATACTGATTAAAATATGTAAAGAAGAATAGAGGAAACTTTCAGACATTGTGTGATTTCTGATGACTGGAGTCTGGTGACATTTACACATGGGCTGTCTCTTTCCCCAGTATCCAGGACATTTCTGTAAGAACGGAGTTTTATTTTTTTTCTGGTTCCTAATTAAATACTCCAATATTAGTAAGTAAGTCACTGTAACTGCCTTTGTCATCTTTTAATTATTTTTCGGTTTCTGTGCTCAAAACCTAATCTTACAAAATTGTAGGATTCTCAATATCATTTCCCATGTAGAAGCTTTGCTTTATTTTCACCCCAAACCCTTAGGGATGTTGATCAAATTTCATTATATTGGAAGCCTCATGGCCTAAGGTTTAAATTATTCTTTCATTTATTAAATCATTCATGCACAAATACATTCACACATTTATTCATTTGCATATAAATTTGTGCAGCTGTTCATAATTCCTCTGGAAGCATGTTAATGCTTTTTGTATACCTGTAACCAAGCTAACTTCCAGCCATACACAGGTGGGCAAAACATGGTTTTTGACTGTGTTTTGCAAGGCAGAGAGTTGTTTAATGGATTTGTCCTTACTGACTTCTACCTCTGTCTAACAACAAGGAACCTTAGGGGAAGTGCCTCATTATGTCTCACTTCAAATCTGTATATAATATTCTCTTTTGGTTAATTTGACGTGTTACCTTGACTAGGTTATATAATGACAGAAAACAGATAAAATATTATTTCTGGATGTAGTTTCTTTATTTTTATAACTTTCAGACTTGGACAGAGTCATGTTCCCAGTATTATTTCAATCTAGCAAGTAGCTAGGAGAGTATGGCACCTCTTACATGACATAGTTCATGAGATATTTATTCATAAAAATTACTCAGTTATTCAGTAAATGTCTCTATATCTATCTATCTATCTATCTATCTATCTATCTATCATCATTTTTGTTTCTTCTAAATTTATCACCTATTACCTACTTAGTCTGTTTTGTTTTTCTGCAGGATTCTCACAAATAAATAATCTAAGAAGACTAGATTTAAAATTTTATTTCATTTATTATTTGTTTTATTTTGTCAAATGTGCTGTCACATATTTGCAATTCCACCACTTGGGAAGTGGTGGCAGGAACATCAGGAATTCAAGGTCACCCTTAGTTACATAACCTGCTTATATAAGACCCTGTTTCCAAAAACAAAAAAGTAACACTACTTCACTGTCAAAATGTTGTTTTCCATGTAACTGAAAACTCTTCTCCTCAAGCTCTATATTAAACAGTAATCAAGGAAACAAAAAAGCAATATATAGCAGGTGGCCATGCTTAGTCATCATCACTAATATACCAGAAATTTGAGGATTAAGAACACTCTGACATCATCACTTCAGCAATCTTAAACATGTCATCTACCAAAAGGAGTAAGTATTGTCACCCAATAATGGTAAAAAGTTCCACTTCTTAGTCACTAAAAAGAAACTGTAAGTTTTAGAGTCTTTTTATCTTGTCTTTGCTTGCTTGAAAGCTGAGAAAGAATTCTCAAGATTAAATGCAAACAACAACAAAAACAAATGACTTTCTCCTAAGTTTCACATAAGATCCCTACCCTGAATAACCTCAAATATTCTGAGGAAAAAGGCCAAACTTGCGTTTTTCATGAACTCAGGAAAGAAGGCTACACTATTATGAATGGGCAGAAGAATGACTCACGAATCCACGGCTGGAAGATGAGAATTCTTCTTGCAGAGTGGTGGAGCACCTCGATTTCTATAGGTTCACTGTTATCCCTTTTGACATAGTAGAGGCTTCAAAACTTGTTTCTCATTAGGTAGTTCAGCTAGTCCACCCATCCATGATCTTGATATATGTGTCCCTAAATTTGATTCAGGAGCTTTCTGGGCCTTGCATGTATGGTTAACATAGGAGATTTAGGCATTGGTGCATGCATCTACTATGGACCAATAGGCAAGAGTTACCAGAAATAAGTAGCTTGAGGAAATGTTAAGATAAGCAACACCAAGTTGCAAACATACATACAGATAAAAGAATTTCTCTTCTCTTGTTATTTGAGAGGTAAAATTGCTTCTTCAGATTCTGACTCATTTAAACAATTAGAAACTCCAAGAATGAAACTATAAAAGCCTGACTTCATGCCTTACCAAAAAACAAAAAACAAACAAACAAAAAAACAGAAAACAAAACCAAAACCAAAACAAAAAAACCCTACTTTCTCAGCATTCTACCTTCTGCATACAAACCATTTGCCTACTTTAAACTGAATTGAGTTTGAGAGGAATAATTCACAGCATGATTCAGACATGTTTACTCATTTCACAGGACTGAAATGTGGCCAAATATTGGTTTATTAATAATGTGCTTGTCTAGGAGGGTCTGGAGAGATGGCATAGAGATTCAGAGTACTTGCTGTTCTTACAGAGGATGGAGTTGGTTTTCTAGCATCCACATAGTGGCACACAAATGTCTATAACTCTAGTTCTAGGGGAATCCAGTGCCTCTTCTGACCACTATAGGTTCAAGCATTTCTATGGTATGCATATATACATGCATACACCTAAAATAAATAAATAAATAAATAAATAAATAAATAAATAAATAAATAAATAAATAAATAATGTGGTAGTTACTACATGTTAGCTTAATGGTATTTAAAAATAACAACTATCAAAAGAGTAAAAATACCATTTTTGGTGGTTTTAATAAGAATAATCTCCATAGGCTCACAGATTTGAATGCTGGATAACCAGGAAATAGCACTTTTAGTAGGTGTGGCCTTGTTGGAGTAAGTGTGTCACTAGGGGGTGAGTTTTGGGGTTTCAAAGCTCAAGGCACACTCAATGTCTCTCTCTTCTTGCTGTCTGCCAGTCCAGATGTAGAACTCTCACCTCCTTCCCCAGCACCACGTCTGCCTACATACCACAATGATTCCTACCATGATGATAATGGGAAAACGTCTGACCCTGTAAGTCAGCCCCAATAAAATGTTTTCCATTATAAGAGTTGCTGTGGTCTTGGTGTCGCTTCACATTAATAGAAACCCCAACTAAGATAAAAGCTAGTACCAGAAGTGGGATATTGCTTTAATAGGCATGACTGTCCTACTTTTTGGCAGAACATGGACTTTA
Source organism: Peromyscus leucopus (assembly GCF_004664715.2). Lineage (NCBI taxonomy): Eukaryota > Metazoa > Chordata > Mammalia > Rodentia > Cricetidae > Peromyscus > Peromyscus leucopus. The sequence continues at coordinate 90,471,341 of NC_051065.1, forward strand.
AAACTTTGGAATAGGAAAGCAGTTGAACCTTTTAAGTGGGGTTTAATGGGCCCTACTAGTAGAAATGAGGGAGACAGTGGTGCTTAGAACAATGTCAATTATAACTGGCTCAAGAGGTTACAGAGAAGAAGAATATTAGTATGTGACCTGGAGATCTTTTTTTGTGATATTTTGGCAAAGAATATGGCTGCTTTCTGCCTTTGTCCAAAAAAGTTTAGCTGAGGATAAATTGAAGAGGTTTTGGTTAACAGCCTTGGCAGAAGAGATTTCAAAATAGCCTAGTATTGACTATGTTGTGTGAGTATTAGTGCTCACTTTTATACAGATCTATTATGTAAAGGAGCAAACTGAAGAAGGAAAAATACAAAATGTACAGTTTGAGGAGTAAAGACGCATCAGGAAATGTAATACAGTCAAGTCCAGTGCTCAAGGAGATGAAAAGTTTAACAAAAAACCTTATGCTAGATGGAATAAAGAGAGTGGTGACCTCAGGGAATTAAAGTTTAGAGCCCAGTGTAGTGACATATTCCTTTAATCCCAGCGTTCAGAGGCAGAAGCTGGGGCAAGTGGCTTTCTGAATTTAAGACCACCCTGTTTTACAGATCTGGTTCCAGGATAACCAAGCTTAAATGGTAAAAGAAAACACCAAAAACAGAAAGCTGATGCATGTGTAATTGAATGAGGGGGCCATGTTCCAGCCCCAGCAAGCAGAAGAGCTTGGGATCTTTGGCCATGTGGTTCTGGCTTTAGACAAAGATGGGGATTGTGAAATCTCACTTCATGGCTAAGGAAAGCTGCTGAGGCCAGACATGTATCAGGGGTGTCTTGCATTGTGGTCCAGAGAGGCTATTGCATGAAGCTGTGAAGGTGAAGCCTGGGTTGCCTTGGAAACCCCAATATGTTGGAGATTACAGATTTATGGGATATCTGCCAGCGTGAGCTGCTAACAGGCAGTGGAAAACAGCCTAACAGAGATAAGTATGTTGCATTCAACAAAACTGAAAGGAATTGGAAATATAGAGTGCTTTGACATCAGACATGTAGATGCAGAATTTAGAGTTTGCCCAGGTGGTTTTCAGTCTTGCTTTGGTTCAGTATTTCTGCACTATGCTCCATTTCCTCCCTTTTGAAATGATAATGTTTACAATGAACCATTATATCTTGGAAGTATAATGGACTCTGTCTTATTCCACTTTGAAGGCAGGAGCCATTATGCTGTATTGTTAAAAATAAGTTTCCATTTACTGTAAGAGATGAGTGGTTGTTTTTAAGTCTGTTTCTTGGAGCCTGACCTGCCCCAGCTCATGACTTGAACTTGTGTTTTAGAAGACACTGATCCTCTATGACCTACTTTGACCCTCTTTGACCCTCCTTAACCCTTCTTAATTGCATAGCAACCACATGGTGTTTTTTGAAATTTTTTCTGTACTTCCTTGTTGCTGTATTGTCTGTTGCTTTGCAACTACTGGTGATTTTACTTTGTAAAAGGGCCCAAGAAATGGACTTGGGGCTGCTCTCCTTAACCCAACTTAGGAGCCAGTCACTGGCTACCTCTTGGGCATATGCTAATAAAAATAAAGCTTGCTTCAAATTTGGCTCAAAATTGTGGTAGTTGTCTTATTCACACTTGGTGATATTAACAGTATGTGGTCTAATTTTGGTTTTAATTTCCCAGTGGGTTATAGTTAGGAGATTGCCATGAATCTCAGAGAATTTGAATTTTAGACTTTTAAACAATATTGAGACTGTTATATATTATGGAGACTTTTGAAATTGAATTGAATGCAGTTTTGCATTATGATATGACTATAAACCTATAGAGGCCAGGGAGTAGAATATGGTTGTTTGAGTAACAATGTCCCCCATAGGCTCATAGATTTGAAGTTTTGGTCACTGGGGAATGGCACTATTAGGAGGTATGGCCTTGCTGGAGAAGATGTGATCTTGTTGGATTTAAGTTTGTCACTGGGGGTAAATTTTGAGGTTTTCAGAAGCTCAAGGCAGGCTCAATGTCTCTCTCTTCCTGCTGTCTGCTGAACCAGATGTCAAAATCTTGGTACCTTCTCTAGAACCATGTCTGCTCATGCTGCCATTAAGATACCACTATCAATTAATATTTATTTTAAAATTAGTTCTTTGAGAAGTTTGTGCAATATATTTTTATCATATTCACCCCTTCCACAATCCTTCTCAGCTTACTACCCTTCCCTATCTCCCAAAGTTATGGTCTTTAAAAAACAACAACAACAACAAAACCCTTCAAGTCCAATTTATATTGCTCATCTATTCCTCCTGATTACAAGACTTTTCAATACAGTATGGTCAATCTACCAAAGGATGCCTTCTCTCAGTCTCAAACAAATATAAGCTCATCATATTTATTTTGACAATAGGAATTATTTTTAACTGTAATCATGAAAAATTGTTTAAAGTTCATTTTATAAATGCATTTTGTTCTTCCTGAAGAATACTTTGGATTTAATTTTTTAAAAGAATTGCTGAATTGGACCATGACCCCTCATAATAAGTAAAAACAAATAGGGTCAAAAAAATCAGTAGAATTTTTCCTAATGTCATGGAGTAGAGAAAAGGAAGTCTTGGCATGACATTTTCAATACAGCGGTGTCATCAAAACAATGTGAGGCATTACTTGCATGAAGTAAACTAGTGAATAGACAACTAAATGGATAAACATATCTAAAAGTAATATAGATGGACACACAATTGTAACTTGTCCCAGACAACTTATAATGCACTAAACTTGAAAGTTACAATATTGGGATGAAGAGAATGAGCCTGAATTCTTGGGGTTATTTCTACGAGTTTGTTGGCTAACCCATTCGATGCTTTACTAAGATGGTACTCAATAAAAGAACAGTTTCACAAATTAACTCACAGTGGTTGTGGCAACAAGTCCAAGAATAAACTCAAGACCAAAATTCACAAGCCAGAAAAATGTCCTTGCATGGAGAGGGGAGGTTGGTATGAAGTTCTAGTCTTAGCTGGAAAGCTATTGACAGTTGTGATATGTTGGGAGAAGGAGAGTCAACTTTCTTTTTGAATGTAGCCTTTGGTAGAATAACCATACTATAAATAAAAGCTGCATAGCCAGGAATGTATGGGCAACATAAAACAACTTCAAGGGTTATTTAAAAATGAAAGAAGAGGTCATAAATCTGGGAAGGTAGGGAAGGGCAGTCAATTTGGGATGAGTTGGGGAAAGGAGGGAGTATGTTTACAACACATTCTACAAATTCCTCAAATAATTAATTTTAATAAAAGCTACCACTAAAAACTTTTTATTAAATATTATTCAAAAATTTAATTTAATATTTAGATCTAGTTTATTTTCATTATATGAGTTGCAGGTTTGTCATTTTGCTCATAAAAAACCCAAAAAATTTAGACTTTTAAACAATTGAATTTTATATTATGGAGACTTTTGAAATTGAAATGCAGTTTTGCATTATATATGACTATAAACTATAGAGGTCAGGAGTAGAATATGGTTGTTTGAGTAACAATGTCCCCATAGGCTCATAGATTTGAAGTTTTGGTCACTGGGGAATGGCACTATTAGGAGGTATGGCCTTGCTGGAGAAGATGTGATCTTGTTGGATTTAAGTTTGTCACTGGGGTAATTTTGAGTTTTCAGAAGCTCAAGGCAGGCTCAATGTCTCTCTCTTCCTGCTGTCTGCTGAACCAGATGTCAAATCTTGGTACCTTCTCTAGAACCATGTCTGCTCATGCTGCCATTAAGATACCACTATCAATTAATATTTATTTTAAAATTAGTTCTTTGAGAAGTTTGTGCAATATATTTTGATCATATTCACCCCTTCCACAATCCTTCTCAGCTTACTACCCTTCCCTATCTCCCCAAAGTTATGGTCTTTAAAAACAACAACAACAAAACCCTTCAAGTCCAATTTATATTGCTCATCTATTCCTCCTGATTACAAGACTTTTCAATACAGTATGGTCAATCTACCAAAGGATGCCTTCTCTCAGTCTCAAACAAATATAAGCTCATCATATTTATTTTGACAATAGGAATTATTTTTTAACTGTAATCATGAAAAATTGTTTAAAGTTCATTTTATAAATGCATTTTGTTCTTCCTGAAGAATACTTTGGATTTAATTTTTTAAAAGAATTGCTGAATTGGACAATGACCCCTCATAATAAGTAAAAACAAATAGGGTCAGAAAAATCAGTAGAATTTTTCCTAATGTCATGGAGTAGAGTAAAGGAAGTCTTGGCATGACATTTTCAATACAGCGGTGGCATCAAAACAATGTGAGGCATTACTTGCATGAAGTAAACTAGTAAATAGACAACTAAATGGATAAACATATCTAAAAGTAATATAGATGGGCACACAATTGTAACTTGTCCCAGACAACTTATAATGCACTAAACTTGAAAGTTACAATATTGGGATGAAGAGAATGAGCCTGAATTCTTGGGGTTATTTCTACAAGTTTGCTGGCTAACCCATTAGATGCTTTACTAAGATGGTACTCAATAAAAGAACAGTATCACAAATTAATTCACAGTGGTTGTGGCAACAAGTCCAAGAATAAACTCAAGACCAAAATTCACAAGCCAGAAAAATGTCCTTGCATGGAGAGGGGAGGTTGGTATGAAGTTCTAGTCTTAGCTGGAAAGCTATTGACAGTTATGATATGTTGGGAGAAGGAGAGTCAACTTTCTTTTTGAATGTAGCCTTTGGTAGAATAACCATACTATAATTAAAAGCTGCATAGCCAGGAATGTATGGGCAACATAAAACAACTTCAAGGGTTATTTAAAAATGAAAGAAGAGGTCATAAATCTGGGAAGATAGGGAAGGGCAGTCAATTTGGGATGAGTTGGGGAAGAGGAGGGAGTATGTTTACAACACATTCTACAAATTCCTCAAATAATTAATTTTAATAAAAAGCTACCACTAAGAACTTTTTATTAAATATTATTCAAAAATTTAATTCAATATTTAGATCTAGTTTATTATATGGGGACAGTGTTGTTCATTCTCTGTTCATCCCAATTTCCCACATCCCACTTTACTCAAAATCATCCCCATTTTCAAAATTCTAGGTAAAACACTCCATTCTCTTGACATTTTATTTCCAAATTGAGCTAAACTTGGCCACAGTAGTATTTCCATTTCCCAATCACTACCTATCTTATTTATTATCTGTTCAGCACCATTGGCACATGAGATCATTTGTCCTTTAAATGTATTTTCATATTCTTATCATCATCATTTACAGTTTGTCCTGTTCACCAAGTGTAAGAAACATGAGATGAGATTTCATATCATAGACAAACAGTAGGGGCTGAATAAAGCTTATTAAAGAGATCTTACATGGATATGTACAATACTTACAGCACATAACACATTCAGTTCCTCTTCCCTCAAAATTTCCCATACTTTGGCCAAGACAATATAAAGGCAAGATAAAAAAAAAAAAGATTGGCTCAGAATTTTACAAATCTTTAAACAATTTTTACTTAAGTTTTCATGCAATAGTTGTTTATGTAAGAACGTCTAACATGGGCTTTTTCAGAATACCTTTTAATATTTATTTTTATTGCTAGTATCATATATTCCAGTATGTCTGTATTGGAGTGTGTGCATATGACTGCAGTGCTCACAGAGTATAGAACAGGGTGTCAGATGCACTAGGGCTGGAGTGATTAGAAGTTGTGAACTGCTCAACCTGTGTGTTGGGAACATAACTCCAGTTTTCTATAGGAATTCTTACCTTTTGTACCCTCTCTCCATCCTGGTCAGCATAATTTTAGAAACTGAACTCTTAAGAAGAGTTTGAAGCAAAGTAATTGAATCTGTCCTTTCTGATACATTTACTTATCTGCACTTTGACATTCTAGGCCATCATTTAGCTAGCCTACTAATTTGGCTTAAAAAATCTACAAGCATCAAATAAATCAAGGTAAGTGAAATTCAAATTTAACTGGCTTGTCATCCAGAGAGTAGCATTTGGCTTAAGATACCATCATTAATGATCACTTCCACAGGGGAAATTATTTTAAAGGAGAGTCCAAGTCATGAAGCAGAAGCCAGGAAACAAGAAAAGGCAGTAACTTTTCAGGTATTTCAAACATAAACAGGTCTCAGGAAGCTATGATGGATCTTCCTGTAAATGTCTTTGTGACGGGCCTGCTTTTATTGGTTCTGCCCGGAGAACCATTGCTCCCATCCCAATAGCTTCATGAAATAACCTTCTGGCCTTTGATGTATCTTCAGGGAAATAATATTTTCAGTAAATACTGAAGTGCTTTCCAGGTATCAGAGATTTAAAAGAAATCTAATTCACTGGAAACCTCAGAACTCAAAATGTATTTCTTACTAATGATAGTTATTTATTAAAAATACATTTGATGCCTAGCTATGCACCCGTGAAGTGCTAGATAACAGAAAGGGACATAGTCCCTTCCATCAGGAAAAAAAAAAGTTAAAGAGTTAGCTAAAAATTGTTCAAAAATTTTATAAAATGTATACAGTGTTATAAAAGGTATAATATAAGTCTGTAGAGACACAGGAGACTTAAGAAAATTGACCCAGGTAGAATTGTAGACAGGACATATTGTCTCCTGTCACCTACTCTCAAAATAGCTTGTATAGTCTGGATTTAAAAAAAGAAAAAATTTTCTTTTAAAGCTTGTTTTTAAGATCAATTTAATGTTATAAATCTTAAGTTTTTCTAGAGAAAGACAAACTGAAAGCAAAATGATAATTGAGAGGTCTGGCTGGGAGTCTAGATTCTGGGAGTAGTTTTTATATGAATAAATATATTTTGCATATTGAGAATAAAGTGTTTCTCTGGAGAAATTCCAGCTTAAGGGAGACAGAGGACAAAAGAAAAGTCCAAAGTTGTGGGAGCTTGATTTCTGCTTCTGTTTTGATTAGAGTTCTTCACTTTCTGTTCATTATAGCAACACTTCATGCAAAAAATTCCAGTTAAAATTAGTTTGCTTTCATGTGGTAAAAATTAATTTCAAGAGCTCTAACATAAAAAATTTATAGCCAATTTCTGTTGCTGTAATTTCTACTATCGTATTCAAGTGGAGACTCCTCAGCCTCCCTTCAAGGTCCTCTGTGACCTGATTAAGGAGACCCCAGGGACTTTCAGGGCATGACAGGGTATTTGAAAGCTCTTGATTGACCACCTCAAATGCATTGTAAGATCCTGTTACTGAAGACACCACACAACCAGGTTACAGAACATTAAGAAATCAAGCTAGATCTGAACTGGAGATTTCCTCCATGCTGGATAGCTACCAGAGTCCCAGAAGGTAGTATCCAAGCTGCTTGGGGAGAAAAGCCATCAACGACCCTACCCAGCTGTGGCCCCACAAGCTGTAATACTAACCGGACTGGTAAGAAAGAGCCACTAGTACAACAGTCTCCCAGACAGAACAAAGCAAAGGTGAAAGCAACAGGAAATGCACACAGTAGTTAGTGTTCCTGTCAGTGGGGAGCATTAGGGGAGGCTTTGAGAAGGATGGATGCAGAAAGCCACATGCTGTCTACTAATTTTATTTTATAATTAGTTTTGAGTATGTGCATGTGTTTGTGCATCAGTGTATGTGTTCAATCTCAGAATGGCATACATGTGGAAGCTAGAGGGCAACCTGTTAAGTAAGTTTTTTCCTCTGACTCTGTGGGTTCTGGGACGAATTCAGGTCATTACTCAGCAGCAAGTGGTTTTGCAGTGGTTCAGATAACAGGTAATTAGGTGCGCTAGGTAGACTTGTATGAGGAAAGGAGAAGTCTGTGGCAACATACAGACAGTGTGTCATGTTCAGTCAGGACATATTATCTATGTGACGGGCACATTATCTTTGTGAGAATGGTGCCAGTAACCAAATGGGTACCAACAGATCTTCAAATTTCTTATTTAAGGTTGTGTTGTGTTTGCAAATAATCTTTTCAAATTTCCCTATGTGCTTTCAATCCACTTATGTTTATTTATAGTATTCAATTAAATGTACATAGTACACAATTGACTGTTATACGTTTAGTGAGAGACAATGACGTCTGTACATATCCAGCATAGATGTAGTTCTTTTTCCCAAAGATTTTCAGTCCTCAGTGGGTTGAGTCTGCTGATTTGCAACACAAGGGCAGGAAGCACTGAACATATTCTCTTTGGCTTAGTTATTGTACTCTTTATTTTTCAACAGAGCAAGACAAATCTGTGAAGAACAGTAAAGAAGGGGGAAATTAGGTAGTTAAAATGTGGTAGATAATTAACACCACTAGTGGTGAAGGAAGCAAATGAATTTGGGACAAGCACAGTAAGGAGTCTTTTCAAAAGATCAAGTGCTCTAGAACAAAGCAGTAAGAAAAAGAAAGAGAGCTTGTGGAAATATCCTATTTATATAAGAGGCTGGGTGGAGTCATAAAATATCTTACCACTTTCCTAACAGATCATGTAATTCATGATATTCATGAGAGGCATCAGTGAAATAATAAATCGTGATTAAGCCAGGTGGTGGTGGCACATGGCTTTAATCCCAGCACTCCGGAGACAGAGCCAGGCAGATCTCTGTGAGTTTGAGGCCAGCCTTGTCCACAGAGAGAGATCCAGGATAGGCAAAACAACACAGAGAAATTCTGTCTCAAAAGTCTAAAAAAAGAAAAGAAGAAGAAGAAGAAGAAGAAGAAGAAGAAGAAGAAGAAGAAGAAGAAGAAGAAGAAGAAGAAGAAGAAGAAGAAGAAGAAGAAGAAGAAGAAGAAGATATTCACTTGCCTCTGCCTCTGAGTGCTGGGATTAAAGTCATGCACCACTACTCCAAGTTCCCACTATTCTTAAGGCTAACAGATATATGGTTCATGTATAGATGGATGGGCTTTTCCAGTAAATCTTTCTCTCTTTGATTCTGTTTGAAATAGAGTCTTATATAATCTAGTCTAGCCTTGAACTCCCTATTTAGCCAAGTCTGACTTTGAACTCTTCATCTTCTTGCCTCTCAACTATTGGGATTATAAGCATGAATATCAGGCTCCCATAATATTCCTTGAGTGTAGATATGACCGAAATTGACAATGGGAAAAATACTAATAGTACTGTAAGCTGCCAAAATATCTTTATGTGAAATAGTTTTGACTCTACTAAACACCTAAATTAATAAATATAATTCTCTATTATTGCCTTTTTTAGTGTTGAGTGGCTAAAAATCTATTATCCACCTGGCATTTACAGTAAACTGAAAAATAGAAGAAAGCATCCAAGAAATATGGTGATAATATAGAGAGTGAAAAAAGAGGAAGAGAGACTGGTAATGGGCACAATGTGGGATGATATGTTTTTCTATTGATAGAATAAGTAATAAAGAATCAACTTAAAGAGGGTCCTTTTTGATATATTAAATTTATGTAAACATAAATTAAAAATGGATACATGGTAAGATCTTGTAAGTACCAACCTTTGCTTTTTATTTTTCTCATCTACCACAATTTCCAGATAATGGCATTGAAGAAATTATGAAACTAACAAGTTAAATATTTAGCTAATAAGGAGGTAGAAATAAAAAAATGTTCTTTTTATCTAAACCTTGAGGAACAGATGCAGGATAGATAAAAGCACAATGATGACTCTTGTGTTAGTAAGATCCTCTGTGGGACATCAGGCCGGCCTCTCTTAATCACAAGACTGTTTGTTTGCTTTTCAAGTTACTTGCACATTAAATTACTTATTTAATTTAAAAAATTAGAAAAAAAAACTTTCTTAAAAACTCATTACCACTTCATTAATCAATATCTCTTGATTAATGAAATAGAATATTTTCAACACAGTTACAAATTAGAACCAGGTTTAAATACAGAAACAGAAAAAAACACCAAAATTTATCATCTATCATCTACTAATCAATTATCCATGTATTATATATATGTATTATATATATATACCCAACATCTATCAATTATCCATCTATCTGTCATCTATATAAGTATCTATGTATTCATTATAACTGTACAAGTCTAATAAAAATAAAACAGTTTAAATATGCACCATATAGACAAATAAGAGATAGATGATATTTAAAGATAGACACTTTATAGTACTGTAAATTCCCTGTGTCTATGATTTGTACAGTATTCACCGAGTAAAGGCATACATGTTCAAAGCATTCTCTGTTGATGGAAATTTTAACTAAAGTAGAAACAACCAGGAAGACTTGTATTAATTAACAAATCAGTACAGTCTTTTACAAATGTTTATTAATATTACCAGAGCCCTGACAATTGGTAAAGAAAACTGATAAGGGGAAGAGTGACTCAACCTTACAACAGGGAGCAAACACATCTAGCTACTATGGAGCAGAGAGTCATGTTTGTAAAACTTGATATAGTATATATATGAACACCTATTGTAGTCTTTTGGGGAGATCTTTTTTTTATTTTGGGGAGAAAATCATTTTTAATTAAAAATTTCATATAGTATATTTTGATCATTTTTTCCTTACTCCTCAAGCCCCACACCTCCCCATCCATCTAACTTCATGTGCTTCCCATAAACAAAACAAAATGCAAACATGAAAACCAAACAAGCCAACCAAAAACAAAAGAAAACAAAACATTTTTTTTAAAAGCCCACAAACAACAACAACAAGTATTATGCAGTTTGTTTTGTGTTGGCCTTCTACTCCTGGGCATGGTATCTGCCTTGGAGTGTAGTTAATGTACCCATTGACAAATCACTGGGAAAAAAAAATGATTTTCCCTTTCCCAGCAGGTATCAGTTGCAAAGGTTAGAGGTGAGGCTTTGTGCCTACTTCCCTTTGTCAGTCCTGGGATTTTGTCTAACTTGAACCTTAGTAGGTCCTGTGCATGCTACCTCAGTCTCTTTGAGTTTATATGAACATCAGTTCTGTTGTGTCTGAAAGACACCATTTCCTTAGAGTCCTTATCTACTTCTAGCTCTTACAAATAGTTCCATCCCCTCTTTGATATAGATACCCGAGCCTTGAGTGGAAGGGGGTTGATGAAGACATCTTATTTAGGTCTCAGTGATCCAAAGTCTCCCGCTTTCCATACATTGTCCACTTGTTAGTCCCTGTGTTAATTTTCATCTACTGCAAGTAAAAGCTAATTTGATGATGGTTGAATGACACATTGGTCTTTAGGTATAGCAATATGTTAAAATATGCTGTTGTTTTATTGCTATGTTCATTTAGCAGTATAAACGTAGTAGGTTTTTCCTTATTCCCATGGTATGTCAACAGGGTTTTTTTTTTTCCCTTTTGGTCACTTTAGCAATGTCAGGTACACCATAAATTCGATCAGGAAAAGGTTGCTTACTCCCATTTGTGCCATTTTCCACCAGTATATTTTACTGGAAAGATACTGTTGTGGGTCTCAGGGTTTGTAGATGGATACCATTGATGATAACTTTTCTCTTCTAGTAGTGTATGAAGTATCTTCCACAACCCTGAGAGTTGTCAGTAGGGGTGAGGCTTCTAGTGGGTCCCCAGCAATAGGACCTTACCAGCCAATTGTGAAGAGCAACTCGTAGCCTTGGAAGTAGCCTGAAATGGTTACAGGTGTCAACAGGACCCATTCGGTCAATGACTAAACAAGATGCTACCCGATCCTGGCACTGGATACCTTACTTAGGGACATAAAAAATCTAGTTGGGGCATTGTATTCCCCATTGTTTAGTGACCCCATATGTGTATTCTAGGAAGCTTTAACAGCAGTAGGTTTCCATTTAGTTATTCAAAGATATTCTAGTGTTAGTTGTCCCTCCCCATGTTCCCTCCTTTACCCTGTTTTCCCATTTAATCCTCTTATTCTAGTTTCCCTTTATTTCCCTATAACATTATATTCTATCTCCCCTTCCTTGGAGAGTGTCTCCTCTTCCCTGGTCCCTGATTAGGTACTGAACCTCTGTGCTTATTTGGATTGTAGTAAACATATAGTAACCTTAAGAGCTGAACTCCAGATGTAAGAGAAAACATGAAGTATTAGTCTTTTGTGGGTATGGATTAAAATTCACTCAGGAGAATTTTAGTTTTCTTTGAACATATTTATAGTCCTTTTTACTAAGTCCATATTGAAATACATAATAAATAAATTTTAAGTTCACAGTAGACTTAAATATAAAAAGTAGTGAGTTAAACAGAGCAAAAGTGCTTTGAAAATAACTCTTGATTTCTTAGTCCACAATACTTTTTTTCAGTAATGTTAACTATAAATCCACTTTTCATAATTAAAAAAAAAATGGGGGCCAGGCAGTGGTGGCACACACCTTTAACCCCAGCAGAGCCAGGTGGATCTCTGTGAGTTCAAGGCCAGTCTGGTCTACAGAGTGAGATCCAGGACAGGGACCAAAACTACATGGAGAAACTCTGTCTCGAAAAAACAAAACAAAACAAAAATTTTCCTTGAAATATATTTAAAATAATGACATGGATATTTGTGGCTTGCAGGCAATGACATCATTCCTAGCCTGATGATAAATTTGGAAGAACCTTAGTCTATATTCTTTGGTGGGTTTTCAGACAAAATGAAGGCAGTTGATTGCAATGATCATAAGAATGCTGATTTGTAACCAACTGAACACTGTTTCTGTGGACACCTTAGGGGTATGGTTGACTTTACCAAGGAAGCTTTCCCTGATAGGAATTTGAATAGTAAAACTCAAAGAACCTGGGAAGGCGTGATCTCTGAGTAACATCCACTGTGTGCTTTTTACCCTGGGACTGGTATCAGGAAATTCTTTCTCTTCAAAGTGACCTGATCCAGGGAACCATACCTCACTGCAGACTCAGTTCAGATACAGTTTCTTATATCCTTTGAGATCTGTAGCCTAGTTCTGATTTAGTTTCAGATTTCTATTCCATCCCTAGTCCCAAGTTGATCTATAATAGCTATTCCCTGGTCCAAATATTTATGCATTAAAACACCTATGTACTCAGCTGGAGATGGGACAGAGAGTAAGATGTTTGCCATGTAACTGTGAAGACCTGAGTTTTGAGCCCTACAACCAACATAAATCTGGATCTTGGATTTACGCTAAACATAAATCCAATTAGAGCATGTCTGTTATCCCAGTATTCTGATAAAGGACAGGAAACTGGAGACAAGAAAATCCCTGAATCTCACAGGCATGTAGCCTGGTGTACATAGCAGGAAACAAGAGAACGTGTCTCAAAAAAGGTGACTATAAGCTCTGACATCCATGGTTGTTCTCTGACCTCCATATAGGTACAGTGACACACACACGTGTGTGTGCATGAATGCATTGGGGAACACACAATGCATGCATACAGAACAGACACACAAACTCACATACATCCACCAAACACAGAGATAAAACAGCATCTGAATTGATTCTGAATTGTTTATAATTTATATCAATCTATATCTATTTTATTCTTTTTATTTATTTTACATCCTGAATGAAGTTTCCCCCTCCTCTCTTCCCAGTCCCTCCCCCTCACTTCTTTTTTGCCCCCTCCCCATCCACTCTTGCTCCATTTCTATTCAGCAAAGAGCATGTCTCCCATGCATAGTGACAAAACATTGACATATCAAGTTGTGGTGAGACTAAGCACCTTAGCTTGTGTTAAGGCTGAGTATGGCAGCCCAGTGTGAGGAATAGAGTCTCAAAATCAATAACAGCCCCTGTTCCCACTGTTAGGAGTCTCACAAGAAGACCAAGCCTACAAAACTGTCACATATATGCAGAGGGCTTAGTCCCACACAGGCTCCCTGGTTGACTGTTCAGTTTCTGTGAGCAACTTTAAGCCCAAGTGAGTTGATTCTGTGGATGTTCTTGTGATGCTCTCAACCCATCTGGCTCCTATAATCCTTCCTCCCTTTCTTCAGCAGGATTCCCTGAGCTTGGCCTAATGTTTGGCTGTGGGTCTGCATCTTTTTCTACCAGTTTCTGAATGAAGCCTCTCTGATGACTATTTGGCTAGATACCAATCTGAGTATAGCAGAACATCATCAGTCATCATTACATTGACAGCTTGTTTTCCTACAGTCATGTTTGGTTCTACCCTAGGTATCTGGGTCATCCAGTCTCTCTGGTACTCCAGGCAGTGTCAGGGGTGGACTCACTCTTATGGCATGAGTCTCAAGCCAGACCAGTCATTGGTTGGCCATTCCCATAATCTCTGTGCCACCCTTCCCCTAGCACATGTATAGGATAGACTGTAGGTCAAAAGTTATGTGGCTGGGTTGGTGTTCAAATTGCTAAATGGTCTTTTAATAAAACAAACAAACAAACAAAAAAAAACTGGATCCAGATATTGGGGTAAATGCTGAAAGATCAGAGAGACAAAGGAACAAGCTACTGCCACTTCTCACCTTGCCAACTCCAGGAATCCTTAGACTGAATACCTCTGAATCCTCAGCTAAAAGCTCTCTAGCTGAAAAGCACTCTCCTGTCAAAAAGGCTTTAGTTCCTGTCTCCTCATACCTTTCTCTTTCCAGCCATATTACTTCCTTCCTATTGCTGGGATTAAAGACGTATGATTCCCAGGTACTAGACTGAATCAATCTCATGTAGTCCAGGTTGGCTTTGAACTCCTAGAGATCCAGACAGATCTCTATCTACCGAGTGCTAGGATTAAAGGTGTGTGCCACCACTACCTGACATCTATGTTTAATCTAGTGGCTTGTTTTGTTCTCTGATAGACAGACAAATTTTATTAGGGTACACAATGTATCACCACAGGACAGTGTCCCAGTCTCTCTACTGGAAGTCTTGCCTGGTCACAGGTGATGACGAGTTCAGGCTACATATCTGCAATTGCTAGGAGTCTTAGCTGGGGTCATCCTTGTGATTCCTGGAAGTTTCCTTGCACCAGGTTTCTACCTGACCCCAAAGAACCTTTAAAATAAAATCAAGTAATTTAAGATGGAAGGAAAATAATGAAAAAGAAAGTAATGTACGAGAGAGAAAAATGGAAAATTGGAAAATAAGTGAGTAATAAACAAAGTTATCTTGGTGCTACAAATAAGTCTGGGATGAGAGGCCTTATTTTCTCCTTTACCCATTTAATCCTCTAATTACAGTTTCCCTTTATTTCTCTATAACATTATATTTTATTTCCCCTGACATAGCATGAATCTTATAAGGTCTTATTAGTAAAAACAAACCTGGAGCCAGTTATTGGAATGAATGCTGGAAGATCAGAGAGACAGAACAGGCCACAGCTACCTCACCTCGCTAATTCCTCAGCTGATCCTGTTTCCTCAGACTGGAAGCCTCTCAGTCCTCATCCTGAATGAATCTCAGCTGAACTGTGCTGCTCAAAGCCTAGAAGCTTAACCAGCCAAATGCTTCTAGTTTCTGGTCCTCATGCCTTATGTATCTTTCTGCTTTCTGCCATCACTCCCTGGGATTAAAGTCGTAAGTCACTATGCCTGGCTGTTTCCAATGTGGCCTTGAACTCACAGAGATCCAGAGGGTTTCTGTCTCTGGAATGCTAGGGTTAAAGGCATGTGCAACCACTGCCTATCCTCTATGTTTAATATTGTGGCTGTTCTCTTCTTTGACCCCAGATAAGTTTATTAGCATGCACAATATTTTGGGGAACACAATACCACCACACCCTTCCTTTAGAGATGCCCTCCTCTCCCTGGTCTCTTACTAGGTCCCTAACCTTTGTACTTATTTCAATCTTAGTAGATACATAGTGAGCTTAAGACCTAAATTCCACATATAAGAGAAAACATGAAGTATTTGTATTTTTGCAATTGGATTACATCACTCAGATTGAAATCATATGGGGAAGGGGGTAAATGGGATGGTGAGGAAGAGAAAGGAATAAAGAAAAGAGTGAGGGACGAAGAAGGGGAGAGAGAAGGTGGGGAAAATCTAACCTTCAACGAATGCTGGGCATTTGCTAGTCACTAGACTGAGTCATTTTATTCTTGCAAAATGTCAAATTACATCTCTTCAACTTCATTGCATGCTAGGCACTGTCCCCACAGTACAGTTAAGATTCTTCATCTCATCTGTCAGAATCCAAACCCCATGGCCTTTCTGCAGAACAACAGAACAAGAGACACATTGTTCTCACCATAAGAACTATATAGAGGCCCTTTTTTCTTTCTTTGATTTAAAGTAGATTTTTCATAAAATATGTTCTGATTATGTTTTCCCCTTTCTTGACTTCTTTGAGAGGCTCCACAGCTTCCCTGCCATTGAATCCAACCCTTTCCATCTTTCCTTATGAAAACAGGCATCTACTAAGTAAAAATAAAATAAGATAAAGCAAAAAACAAAAAAAAATCTCAAATAGGACAAAACAAACAACAAACAAACAAACAGAATAAAAAGAGCCCTTCCCTCCCAACAAAAAAATCCATATGATACACATGTAGATACAGAGACACACATGCTCCTACACCCAGGAATCCTTTAAAAACATAAAACCTGAAGGCATAATATATTCAAGGGATCTGCAAGGAAAAAAAAAAAAACCAGTCAAACCTCATGAGACAAAGAACCTCCAATGCTGCCACTGAGTTTATTTTGTATTTTCCATCTACTGTTGGGCATGGGTCCTGGCCTCAATAGTGGTCTGTATCCCCAGTGAGACTCCTAAGACTCCATAGGAGAGAACTGATTTTGCATTTGTGAGTGGTTATCAATTGGACATAGTTTCTGAGTTACAGGTGGAGGCTTCTGTCTACTGCTCCTTTCAGTACTGATACCCAGTCTGGAACAGACCCAGGCAGGCCCTGTACAGGCTGCCACAGTCTCTGTGACTTCCTATGTGTGTCAGTTCTGATATTTATAAAGGTCTTGTTTCTTTGGTGTCCTCTGTCACTTCTGGCTCTAACATCTTACAATCTTTCTGCCTCCTCTTCTTCGGGTTCTCTGAGCCCTGAGGGGAGGGATTTGATGGACACATTCCATTTAGGACTGAGTTTTTCAAGGTTTTTCACTCTCTGCACATTGTCTGGGTGTGAGTATCTGCAGTTGTTCTCATCTACTGCAGGGGGGAAGTTTCTCTGATGATGGGTAAGCAAAAATGGATCTATGAGTATAGAAGAATATCATTAAGAGTTATTTTATGGTCATACATTCCTTTAGTAGAACATTTGGTTTTCCTCTACATTGCTGACTTATCTCTTTTCAGGTTTTGATGACCTGAGCAATGTCAGGGATGTATTCCACTTCATGGAGTAGGTCTTCACTTGTCATATATTGGTTGGTTACTCCAAGAAGTTTGTACTACTATTGCAGTAGCAGAACTTGCAAGCAGATCATCATGGTAGATTGAACACTTTCTAACAACATACAGTTCATAGAGGTGAAGGCTCTAGGTAGGCACCAGATCGACTTCTCTTTGTTTAATGAGTTGTGTATGTGTTGTCTTCAACAACAGAGCCTTACTGTCAGTTTTTGGAGAACCACCAACAGCCTTGGCAATAGCCAGGATTGTTTGGCGGTTCAAATGGGACCCCTTTGGCCAACAACTCAATTAGATGTAACATGTTCCTGGTACTGGAAGCTTCATTTGGTGACAAGAGATGTACAGGTGGGGCTCTGTCTCCTATTGTTTGATGATTTCATTTAGATTGCCTTCATATATATATATATATATATATATATATATATATATATATGCATTTTAGGAAGCTTATACTGAGTTAGTTTTCCTTATTACCCTGCAAATAGCCCTTAGTTTTAGCTGTCCTTCCCTGTGTCTTTTTCACCCTCCTCTTTTTTCCTCCTCCCTGTTTGATTCTCTGGTTCCAGATTTCCCCTCCCTGTCCTTGTCCATACATAACTATCTATTTCTACTCTATTTCTGCTTTCTAGGTAGATCCATCCCTTCCCCCAGTCACTTACTCTATACCTAACTTCTGTAGTTATACAGATGGTATCTTTCTTATCTAAAATTAACATCCATGTATATAAATATAATTATACACAAATATAGATATACACATATACACAAATATACATATACATATATACATATATATATACACAAAAATATATATATATCACTGCCTCTTGGTTACCTCACTCAGGATGATTTTTTTTTCTAGCTCCATCCATTTACCTGTGAATTTCATGATTTCACTTTTTTTGGTGGCTGTAAATGTACTATATTTTCTTTATCTCTTCATCCATTGATGCTCATTGAGGTTAGTTCCAGTTTCTGGCTATATGAATAGAGTAACCATGAACATGGTAAAGTAAGTGTATTTCTAGTAGGATGGAGTCTCCTTTGGATATATGCCCAATAGTAGTATAGCTGGATATTGGGATACATCATTTTTGTCTTCCCAAGGAATGCCACACTGATTTCTATAGTATCGGTACAAATTTATACTCCCACCAGCAATGAATGAGTATCCCCCTTACTCTGCATCCTTGCCAGAATGAGCTGTCAACTGTTTTATCAAATCTGGCCATTCTGAATGATGTAACATAACAAAAACTCACAGTAATTTTCATTTGTGTTTCCATGATGAATAAGGATGCTGAACATTTCTTTAAATGCAGAAGCTTGTTTTTAGTCTCATTTAAATTTTCTCATGATCCTAACTACATTCAGTGTACCCATATGCTTAACAATTACTGAAATAAATGGCTTTCTCCACAAATTGTATAGCCATTATTCCTTTTCTATGTTGATATTGGAATTTTAAATATGGAATTTTAGAGAGGTAATTTCACTTATCTAATTAGTATACTAATGATGACAATAATTGAGAGTAAGAAAGAGAAAATGCTAACAACATTAATACATGTCCTTCCTTCCAGAACATATGCTCTGTCTTTGAGGAATTGATGCAGAAATCTTCATTACTTAGGTGTTGGCTGGGTAATCATCATATTAATTACAAAGAGTATCCTTAGGGCAGTTTTATGATAGTGAACTTAACACAGACTGAGCTAGGTGATCCAGCTAATATCAATAATGGCAATCATGAGTCTTTGATATTTCTTTCAATGAAAATCATCTTTTATTGTTTTGGTTTTCCTTTAAAGTATATTCACAACCTATTTATTAACCTTTTACCACCTCTATATGAACTCCCATGTCTTTTATTTGGGTCAATAAAGTTCTGTAAATTAATACCTGAACTTCTATTATTTAATTTCTAAAATGCTATTATTCCAGAAGTACGGGCTACAGGCCTATTATCTATGTCTACATAGAATATCATTGTGAAGCTATAGACAGCACAATTCATGTAACATATACTGTTGAATATATATTTGTCATATCATATCATAGAATATAGTACCATCTAGGGACATTAATGTACTTTAATTGGTATGTAATTATTATAAATATACTGTGCTTGTCTTTTTATGTAAATTAGTACATCTGAAACTTTTCTTTAGGAAGCAATGGCCTAGGGATTTTGTCAAATATTGAAATAATGCAGAGGATCAAGGTAGGTCCTTGGTTTCTGAAATTTCACAAGCCAAGTGATTCAGAAGGGCAGTTCTGCCCAGAGTCAGTGTTCTAACAAATCTCTCTTCACTCATGTTGTGTTTTCTTGTGCCTTGAAACATTTATATTATCCATGTATTCAACTTGGTATAATCTTTCTACATCTGCAAGGCTGACCCTCCCACATTCTCTGGCATTGCCTTTCATCTTATAAACTTTCTAACCATGTTATTTATATTGTTATCCTTTCACTTTTCCTTAGAGCTTCCATTCTCTTTATCTGTCTCTCTGTAATTTATTAGCTTATTATTCTACATTTGCCAACTTTTAAAAATCTGTAATACCAAGTACACTTTAAGTTCCATGATGTCAAGATTATTGCTTTTCTTATTTTCTCAATCACATGTTACTAAAACCTAGGATGGTAGATTCAAAAATAAATATTTGCAACCAAATGCCATCCTCTAATTCTTTTCTTCTCATTGCAGATTTCATGAAAGAAGTGATTCAAATTTATATCCAGTGTCCATCCTGACATATTTGCTCATCTATTTAATTAATACTACAATCTTCTCTGCCTGCCCCTGTCATAAGTACATTGTGCTACATTTAAACAGAAGATTTAAGTAAGTTATTGACCTCTATATAAATATGCCTTAAAGAACTTCATTGTGCATATTAAAATCAACACATTGCTTCTGAGGGATCTAGATCCAATATCAGATTTCAGAAGAATAGGCAGAGAAGTCATTTAATGGTAACAATACCGAATTCATAACATGCTATAGAAAAATTCGTATTTTCTTTCTTCCTAACTAATCTTTTATTTTGAAATAAGAAAACTACCTATGTATTCAAACGCTATAGATATGGTATGTGGAGATTTATTTCATTGTTAATTATCTGTATGTATGTATATACATATATTGGTACCTGAATGAAGGTGTCTGTGAGGCTGGAACAGGGTGACAGATCCATTAGGACTAGAATTACGGGCTATCATAGTTTGTTTGACCTGGGTGATGGGAAACAAACCCAGATACTTTGCAAGAACAGAGTGTTTCTTAGCTGCTGGGTCATCTCTCCAGGCTAATTACACAATATACACATATTTTAAATAATAAAACTCTTGGTTTCCTTCATGAAAGTGAAGGTAAGTCCTTACTGTTGAAAATTCAATGTACTTCAGTTATGGGACTATGAGGTATTGAGTTAGAACTGACCTGGAAAGCTCTTCCCTGAGGACTAGGTTCTTACAGTACAGGGAAGGTGCTATATAAGCTACCAAGAGAAAAGCAGTAGGTAGTTCTACATACCTATAAAGTCTATGAACCACAAAAGTCATTAGACTGGCAAGATATCTACAGTGGTACAACAGTGATGATTTTGACTTGGAGATAACTAACAACTGTCTAACCATTAGCCATTAATTGAACTTGAGGCCACTCAATAGGATGAGGTTAATGCTTGTTATTCTAAACTTAGCCAAGTAACCATAGCAGCAGAAATCATGGAGAGTGAAGAACCTGCTATTATGATTTTCTGAAATTAATATAATTTCTAACTGTATTCTAAAAACTTATTTTTATGACTACAAATAAGAGTTGTTCTTACCCTCACCAAAGATGCTTCTTTTTTAAACAGATGCAGACTATCACAGAGATCCACAACTACTTAAATGCAGAGAATGACTGTGGGGTGTCTGACCCTGACTGATACAACTGCAATTCACCCCCTACACCTCTCAGGAAAATCATAGAAGACTGCCCCCCCCAAAAAAAGTTGTAGGAGCCAGAAGAACAAAAAACTCCTGCAAGATATTGTCACATAAACACAACGGAGATAAAATCTCTACAGTAGGGTTGCCTGAACAAGAAAGGCATTTCACAACTTTCTTTCTGCTGCCATTTTAAACCTGAGTATTCACTATTTGGGGCAAAGAACAAATATAGAATGCTACTGGTATTATCTCTAGTCTCTGTATGTTCTTTTATATTGGAATTCTTTCATTTAATGTAGTGATCTTGGCGTGGCTTTTTAATATTTTGAATTACTGAATGATACTTCCTGAGTTGACTCTATCTAAATGTGTTTATTTGTTTTCTTGATACACATATGTGTTGTTTTCACCTTCTGGTCTCTATGAATAAGTGCTTTCCCATTTGAGAACAAAACAACGTTAATGTAAAACCTAAAATGAATAAAACTGCTTTCCTATTTGATAACAAAGCAATATTAATGTAAAACCTAAAACTTGGAAACTACAAGTGAAAAACGTAGGGGAAGCATTTTAAATTATAACTATCTATAGATTTTTGATATACGTATACCTATATAATTTCAGGATCAGGAAAGAGGAACACAGAAGAGTGGAGTATCAGTGAGGCTGAGGCAGAAGGATTGCTCTAAGATTAGATGACCCTGAGCTACAAACAAAGTTTCTATGAAGCCTAAAAAAATTAAAACAAAAAACAAAACTAGCTAGACACTAGTTTATTAACTAACAAACAACCTAACTTTCTAAATCTCTTCTGCACCTAACTAACTAACTAACTAACTAACTAACTAACTAACTAACTATTGTCTACACAACAGAATAATAATCAAGATCTTATGAGTATGTTGGGATATTCGTACCCTTAGTGTACAAATATCTACTAAAAACATGAAAACATGTTCAAATGTCCCAAATCTTATATTTTTGGTTGTGAGCCCAGCCTTTAACATCTGAGCCATCTCTCCAGCCCCATATGTCCCAAATCTTTAGCAACAAGAGGAATGCAAATTGAAACACACTGAGATTCTCTCTCTTTGGTCAGAATGGCTATCATCAAGTAAATGAACAATAACAAACACTGCTGATGGGGTGTAACTCATTACAGCTATTTTGGAAATTAGTATAGACATTCCTCAAAAATATATGAACTTTAATTTTACTAAACTGTGTAGGAGAATAATGTGATGTCTATAAAGGAAAGTGGACTGACCTGGAGAGCATCATGTTAAATGAAATATTCCAGACTCAGGAAGAAAAGCATCCTGTACTACGAATGGGAGAGTGTCAGCATGACAATAAAGCAAGCCTAACATGGATATGGAAAAGGAGAACAGAAAAGGTAAGCAAAGATCATGGAAGTGGTAAATATGATCTCAGTACATTATATGTACATCTGGAAATGACATAAGTAGATCTCTTCCTTTGTGCATTTAATGTATGTGATTTAAAAATTGTTCTTTCCATTTCAAAAAGACAGAATTAAATTATGAATACGAATAACCTAAGAGTCCCTAGAAAATCAAGAGTCAGAATCTGACTGAATTAGTGAATTATTGAATCACAGACTATTCTACCTAGAACTAAGCTTGCTTGGAGTTGAAAGGCAGGTTTAATAGGAATTTCTTATGAAGCACATTATTTTTTTTTTCAAAGAGATACTAACAAGCCAAAAATATGAAAAGAAACAACACAAGTGAGAATTAATTATTCATTAAATCTGGCCTCTGGGGAATTGCTGCTTAGTAATGCACCTCTGATTTCAGTGGCCTTTAATTGTGTACATAAAAGAGTGTTATTAAAATTTTAACACATACTTTCAACTCTATTCTGTGGGTTCATATTAGCTCAGCAGAAGTCCCTCTCATACCACTTACCTTTCCAGCTAATTTGCTCCTAATGCAGGTAAATAAAGTTCCTCTTTATGCAAACTCATCAACTACTACCAAAGTTAACAGTTAAAGGACAAACTAGAATCAAAATGCCCCGAACATCAACTGTATCAAGGTAATGATACAGAGCTTTCAACATACAGATTCTTTCTCTCTTAAGCTTGCATCATTATCTCCTTGGACCCAAGAACGGGGAGCCTGAGCACCATCAGGCAGGAGATCAGAGACAGACTATTGGGTGGTAAATTGTGCAGGTCCAATTTCCCCCTTTCTTTTAGAATGCAAATGTGTTTTGGCCTGAGCATCCACTCCACGAAACCAGAGAAAATGTTGTTATCACCCAGCTATGTCTTTGTAGCACCAACCACAGAGAAAAGAATTAAAGAGTTTTTTAGTAAAATGTAAATAGCTGGCCTTGTTGTACTTGAATGTTGAGAAGAAAGTACATGAATCTGTGGAATTTCACATACATATCAGGAGATAGGGCCTTCATTGATCATTAAAAAAAATGCATCAGCCAGAGATCCACAGCCAAACACCAGGCTGAGCTCCAGGAGTCCAGTCGAAGAGAGAGAAGAGAGATTCTGTGAGCAAGGGCATCAAGATCACAATGCAGAAACCTACAGAGACAAACAAACCAAACTAGTAGGATCTCACGAAATTTAGATCAACAGCTGTGGAGCCTGCATGAGACGGAACTAGGCCCTCTGCATAGCAAGACAGTTGTGTAGCTTGATCTGCTTAAGGGGCCCCCTGCCAGTAGTATCACAATCCATCCCTGGTGCATGATCAGGCTTTTTGGAGCCCACTACCTATGATGGGACACCTTGCACAGTCTTGAGGCAGCGGGAGGGCTTGGACCTGCTTCTACTAAATGTACCTCCCCATGGGAGGCCTTACCTTCTGTAAGAGGGAATGGGGGTGGGGGTGGGTTGGGAGGGGAAGGCTGTAGGGAGTGGGAGGAGGGGAGAGGGGGATCTTTGCTTGGTATGTAAAGTGAATAAAAAAATTTCTTAGTAAAAAAAGTGCATCAGCAAAATTTGGGAAATTTCTCTGAATGAAAAGATGTGTGGCTCAAAGATACAGTTTTACTCTTAGAGCGTTTGCCAAGCATGCCAAGGCCTCGGGTTCCATTCCTTTTGCAGAAAAAGAAAGGGGAACCTATTAAAAAGTGCTCTGAAATGATCGCAACAGAAACCCACTTTCATACCCACCATGCATATTAATTTACCTCTGGAAGGAAACAACACGGTTATAGGATGAGGTTACTGCTTAGGGATGAGAAAATGATATTGATTTCACAACTGTTGTGATGATTTTAATTAAAAAGAAGCACTAGAACAAAGCTAGAAATGGTGGCTCACACCTTTAATCCTAGCATTCCAGATGTCCTCTGATCTTGGAGCCACTTGGATAGGCATGTGCACGCTTTAATCCCAGAGCTACGCGTGTGAGGCAGATAGCTCAGGACTGAGCATTGCTAGCTGGAGCATTCATAGGACCAAGTCCAGTCTGAGGAGACAAAAATGAATACATAATAGCTGACTTGTCTTCTCTACACAGATGGAAATAATCGTCATGATTAATAAGTCTGCTACACAAGTTGAGATATCACAAAACAGCGTGCAAAAGCTCACACAGAGAAACCCTGTCTCGAAAAAAAAAAAAAATGTATTCATTTGGAATCATTGTACTTACAGGAATATGAATATGCATACTTTAGTTTTTCTTCTCTTGGGACAGAAAGAGAAGTGTAATTTCTTCTGGCACAGGTTGGGTGCACAAAGCATGACCAAATCTAGAGGTCCTTTTGTGTGTATGTTTGTGTTTGTGTATATTCGTGTGGAGACTAAGACCCACATCAGGAGTCTCCTCCTGCTGTCAATACTGGTTTTAAAGAAAGAGTGTCTCACTGAAATATGAGCTAAGTGATTGGCTGGAGTGCCTGGCCAGTGAGATACAGGAATCTTTCTGTCTCTACTTTGCCAGTTAGTGCTCACCACGATGCCTAGCTTTGCCTAGCTTTGCCTAGCTTTCTTGTGTCTTTAGAAGTACTCTACCCACTGAACAATCCCACCAGCTCCATATCTAGTTTTAATTACAAACAACTCTCTGGAAAAGAGAAATGAGTAAAACCAATTCTAGTATCTATACTATTTTCTAATGAAATGGACATTTACTTTGTGTCAAACAATATATTCCTGTTGAAGAAATCTATATAAGGGAACATGTTCACCCACAATTGAAAGCTTCAGATGATACCCTAGTCCTCCCTATCATTTAATCCCTTCATGTTTTGCTTGAATTAAATTTCCCACTTTTGTATAAACAATAAAATTTTATTCACAGCCCCCAAATAAATACATTTGCCTTCTGTCTATATGATGGATTAATTCCTGGCTGTCTGGATAAATAGTGCCAGTAAGTGTTACAATAAGTAGCAACTTCATGTAAGTATGACAAGGGAAGACATCCCAACTGCTGGAGTCATGGATTAACTACAAACTTCTGACTTTCTTTTTAATATTAGTAATGTGGACTCATAAACCTTTGAAATATGGATGATGATAAAATAGAGATGCAATGATGTACAGAAAACATTGCCTGAAAATGTCATGAGCTACATAAATCAAACTGGAGGACACTAAATTCTACCCTGAGTGTCTTAGGAGGGCAGCAAGTGAGAGGAGTGTTTTGCATACTTGAACCCCACCATCATCATGGTCTTAAGGTTATCATTAACTTCACTTTCTGGCTATTAATTCGTTTATGAAAAGTAAATTATTGATTTTATTATTTTTAATGTACAGGTGTGTGAATATATATGTGTATGTATGATACATTATGTGTGTAATTTGGGAGTGCACATATATGTGCATGAACATGTGGAGAACTGAGGTCAATGTCATGTGTCTCCATCAATTTCCTGCCATCTCATTTTTTTGTGAGATAGAATCTCTCATTAAACCTGGAGCTCATCTATCAGCTGGATCATGTGGCTAATGAACTCAAAGTACCTTGTGTCTCCACATCTTTCTATTGGTGTTCTACCTGGGTGCTGGAGATCTGAACTCAGATGCTGCAAACAACCTGAGTTATCAACTGAGCCATGTCCTCAGGACCTAAATGTAATTATTACTAAGAATATCTGTATCTGGCTGTGCTATTGGCTTTAAGGATAAAAAGATTTGCTCACAACCTCATCAGGAAAAGACAAGACAACAAATATATTACAGTGAACAAAATGGAATTCACCTGCTTCTAGCAGCCCATGTAAAAGCAAGGCACGGGCTGATGAATGTATGATAACTTCACTTCATTTCACTTACACTTCGTTTCTCAGACGTTTTTCCACCCTCACTAGTTCCTTTCCCCTTCATTTAAAATCTCCATCCACCCAATGAATTGTACCCAACCCCAGGTCAGTGTGTTTTTACCATCCTAGAAAACGGATGACAGGACTTTTCCACTTAAAGTGTATTAGCTGTACACATTTATTCTACTAAACATATAGAAAATGCAGGAATTAAAGTAGTTCTCAAGCCACCCATCTTTCCTTCCTACTGGGTGATATTGGTTTTCCTCACCCACATCACAAACATGTTTCAATTCCCTCTGTATTAGAGTTTGTGAATCAAAATCACAAGTTATCAAACACCAGACTTCTCAAGGTTACTTTACAAGACAATAAACTCTCTTATGCATAAAATAAACGCACAGTTAGAATACAAGGCAATATACTTTACATCAAGAATCTAGAGAACTTTTCCCCACCTCTGCATCCAAACACCTGTTTGGTGGAATTAACTCTCCATCACTATCTTTTTCTCTACCATCTTTTGAAGGGGATGCGTTAATCGAGAAGATGTGTTAGAATCATGTTGTGCACATCCTAGGTCTCATCAATCAATAGCACAGGAAACACAGGAATAATTTTGAGCTATTGGGAAGCAAGTGAGTGGGGAAGCAATAAACCTACTTGAAAATAATGCGCTTTTTTTTTTTTATTTTTATCAAAGGCCCTTCTGGTTGATTTAGAAAGTAAATCAGGCCTTTCTGCGGAGATGAGTCTCATGCAGTGGGTGACTCAGGTGTTACTCTGTTGGGCAGCAACCAGGGAGTTCTAAGTGCAGGGAATGAAGACAGAAAACAAATGCCAGTAATTAGAAATAGAGAATGGCAACATTTTTTATGCCCTTACCTCTTTATTTCATGAACACTTGAATAAAATTAGTGTTTATAAAGTACACAGAGATAACATAAATACAAAGTTAGGAAGAAAATTAAAATTGTCATGAAACAGTTATTCATTTTCTATTAAATTTAATATTAAGTGAAATATTAAAAGTACAGAGTTAAGAATATCAAAGTTGTCAAAATAGTATGCAAAGAATATAAACTGTCTTCCACAGTCATATTGCTAATTTTTTTCTGTTCCTCATTTTCTATTCATAAATGAATTTTTTATTTAGATTTTTTTTTAATTTTCATACCAACAACAGTTCCCCTCCCTTCCCTCCTCCTACTCTACCACACCTTCCCTCCTCCCACCCAACCACCCCTTGACACAACCTCCCATTCACTCATCAGAGAGGGTAAGGCCTCCCATGGGAAGTCAACAAAGTCTGGCACATCAAGTTGAGGTAGGTCCAAATCCCTCCCCCCTGCATTCAGGCTGAGCAAGGAATTCTACCATAGAGAATAGGCTTCAAAAAAAACCAGTTCATGCACCAGGGATAAATTCTGGTACCACTGCCAGAGGCCCTACAAATAGACCAAGCCACTTAACTATCATCCACATTCAGAGGGCCTAGTTCGGTCCCCTGCAAGTTCCCCAGTCCAAAGTCCTTGAGTTCCCAGTAGCTTGAGTCCACTGTCTCTGTGGATTTCCCCATCATGATCTTGACCCCACCTGCTCATACAATCTCTCCTCCCTTTCTTTGACTGCACTCTAGGTGCTCTGCCCAGTGCCTAGCTATGGATCTCTGCATCTGCTTCCATCAGTCACTGGATGAAGGCTCTATGATGACAGTTAGGGTATTCACCAATCTGATGGCAGGGGAAGGCCAGTTCAGGTACCCTCTCCACTATTGTTAGGAGTCTAGGAATTTCACTAGCACCAGGTTTTTCACTAACTTCATAATAGCTTCCTCTATCAAGTTATTTCTTTCATTGTCCCTCCCCCTACTCAACCATCCAGTTCCCTCATCTTCTCGTCCCCTATCCCCTCCTTCTCCCCCCCTTCCCAGTTTACCCAGGAGTTCTTATCTATTTCCCCCTCCCAGGGTGATGCATGTGTGTCCTTCTTAGGGTCCTCCTTGTTACCTAGTTTTCTGGGGTTGTGGTTATCCTTTGTTTTACATCTAATATCCACTTCTGAGTGAATACATATCATGTTTGTCTTTCTAGGTCTGGGTTACCTCCTTCAGGATGATTTTTCTAGTTCCATTCATTTGTCTGAAAATTTCATGATGTCATTTTTGTTTGTTTGTTTTTTGTTTTTGTTTTTTTTTTTTACTGCCCAGTAATACTCCATTGTGTGAATATACCACATTTTCTTCATTCATTCTTCAGTTGAGGGGCATCTAGGTTGTTTCCAGGTTCTGGTTATTATGAATAATGCTACTATTAACATAGTTGAGCATTTGTCCTTGTGGTATGATTGATCATCCTTTGGTATGTCCAAGAGTGGTATTGCTGGGTCTTGAGGTAGATGGGTTCTCAATTTTCTGAGAAACCACCATACTGATTTCCAAAGTGGCTGTACAAGTTTGCATTCCCATCAACAGTGGAGAAATATTCCCCTTATTACACATCCTCTCCATCATAAGCTGTCATCGGTGTTTTTCATCTCAGCCATTCCGACAGGTGTAAGATGGTATCTCAAAGTTGTTTTGATTTGTATTTCCCTGATGGACAAGAATATTAAGCAATTCCTTTAATACCTCTTGGCCATTTGAGATTCTTCTGCTGAGAATTCTCTGTTTACAACTGTACCCCATTTTTAATTGGATTATTTGGTATTTTAATGTCTATTTTCTGTAGTCCTTTAAATATTTTAGAGATCAGCCCTCTGTCAGATGTAGGGTGGGTGAAGATCTTTTCTCATTCTGTACACTGCCATTTCATCTTATTTACATGTACTTTGTCTGACTTCAAGTTCTACTATGAAACTATAGTAACAAAAACAGCATAAAAACAGACATGTGGATCAATGGAATCGAGCTGAAGACCCTGACAGAAATCCACACACCTACAAACACCTAATTTTTGACAAAAAAGCCAGAATTGTACAATGGAAGAAACAAAGCATCTTCAACAAATGGTGCAGGCACAACTGGATGTTGACATGTAAAACAATGCAATAGATCCATATCTATCACCATTCACAAAGCTCAAGTCCAATGGATCAAAGACCTCAACATAAATCCACTTACACTGAAACTAGTAGAAGAGAAAGTGGGAAGTATCCTAGAACACATTGGCTCAGGAGACCACTTCCTAAATATAACACCAGTATCAATCAATAAATTGGATCTCCTGGAACTAAGAAGCTTCTGTAAGGCATATTGCTAATTTTTATAATGAATTTCTTTATAGAATATATTAGAATAAATAAACTATAAACACAGACATACACACATATAAAGAGATATATATGTAGAGAGAGGTAAATGTTTAAACATGTTTACCTTATTGATGTATGTGATGTGGTGGTATGCTTTGTGTGTGTGTGTGTGTGTGTGTGTGTGTGTGTGTGTGTGTGTGTGTCTATATGCATGTCCCTATGGAGGTGGTAGAAGACAAGCTGCAGGAGTTGGTTCTCTTTTTCCAGAAGGAGGGTCCCAGGGATTAAACTCAGGTTTTAGTGGCAATTACCTTTTTCTGCTAAGCCATCTTTATAACCCAGATACATAATTTGTAAATGTAATAATTTTAAGTGTGAAATATAGTCTTTAGTCTATTTAGTATTCTATTCTAGGAACATATAAAGATATCTGTAATCCAAATTCTAAAAGGTCTTACTAATAAAAAAATACACAGAGCCAGATATTGGAGTGAAATCTGAAAGATAAGAGAAACAACAAGCTATAGCCAACCTCACCTTGCCAACTCCCCAGCTGATCCTGTTTCCAAGAATCCTCAGACTGAAAACTTCTGAATCCTCACCCCTGAAGGTCTCAGTTGAACTACTGCTAAAATCCTTTAGTTCCTGGTCCTCATGCATTATGTGCCTTTCTGTTTCCTGACATCTCTTCCTGGGATTAAAGGTGTGTTTCTTTCCCAAGCAAAGACATGGGATCTCAAGTTGTGATATTAAAGGTGTGAGCCACCATGGCTGTCTCTGATTCCAGTGTGGCCTTGAACTCACAGAGATCCAGAGGGATGTCTGTCTCTGAGTGATAGGATTAAGGGTGTGTGCCACCACTAGATGGTCTCTATGTCTAATCAAGTGGCTGGCTCTGTCCTCTGATTACCAGGTAAGTTTTTTTTTTTTTTTTTTTTTTTTTTTTTTTTTTTTTTTTTTTGTGCACAAATAAAATATCACCACAGATATCCTTGACAATCCCCAACTATCACACACTTGGGTGTTTTCCTTTTGCTTGAGATCAAATCTATAGTGACTGCTAGGTGAACTGTGCCAGTGTTTGTGTCCAGGGTCATTTGGATACATTTCATCCTGTTTTCTTCTTGAGCAATATTCTCTTTCTCCCCATTTCTCTCTGTCTCTGTCTCTGTCTCTCTCTCTCTCTCCACACACACACACACACACACACACACACACACACACACACACATAATCACTTTCTTTCTCCCTCTCCCTCTCCTTCCCTCCTGTGTGTGTGTGTGTGTGTGTGTGTGTGTGTGTGTTATTATCTGTGCAGTTCATCTTTTGACATTTTGACATGATGCTTCAGTCTACAAACAAGTTAGTTCTCACTCAGTGCTCTCTTGGCATGAATATGGTACAGCAATTTCATTAAATAGTAACTGAGATAAATATTTATTATCATCTTTCAAAGTAATTTTCATGGGAAATTCTGGCATCCAATGTATTTTTTTGTAAATTAGTTATCCTGTCACTGAAAGCACAAATGGAAGCATTAAATTAGTTCCACATTGGTTTTTTGTTTGTTTGGTTGGTTTTGTTTTTGTTTTTGAATAGGAGTAAGAGAATGGGAAAGAATTTCATAGCCAAAGGTAATTTCAGTTTGTCCTTGCCCCTCACCACACAACAGAAAACTATGCCAGTATTTGTATCACCAATTCTCTGCTCCTGTCTGCTGTTTGATGTGAGGCAGCCATAGCAGCTATCATCTCCTTCCATTGCTTCTGGCCAAGCCATTTGTTTGCATAGTCATCTCCTGCATTGCTTTTATAAGGTCCTATCCTTAGAATTGACAATAAAGAGACAGTTCCTGTGGTGAGCCAGGGCAAGGGCAGTGTTTATTCAGACGAGTTATATTTGGGGAACTCCTTAAAAAACTAATGTACTCAAGATGGTAGAATTGAGAAATTGATAAATATTAGTTCTGGACTTTAAAGATATTATTTATTGCTTTGTAATGTGGGGGTTATCCTAATATTTAAGAAGATCTCTTGTGCAGATATCTTTGTGGATTTCTGTGGGCCTCTCTAGCACTTGGCTTCTTTCTATTCCCATGGGTTCTTCATTTATCATGGTATCTTTTCACTTGTTCTCAACCTCTGTTCTTGATCCATCTGGGATCTCCAGCTCCCCTAAGCTCTCTTTCCCCCGACCCTTGCCCTTCATTACCCCCACCTCACATCCAGTTTGCTCATGTAGATCTTATCCATTTCTCTGTCATTGGGTTATCCCTATGTCTTTCTTAGGGTCCTCTTTACTAGGTAGCCTCCCTGGAGTTGTGAGTAGCAGTCTAGTCATCCTTTGCTTTACATCTAATATCCACCTATGAGTGAGTACATACCATGTTTGTCTTTCTGAGTCTGGGTTACCTCACTCAGGATGATTTTTTCTAGATCCATCCATTTGCCTGCAAACCTCATGATGTCATTATTTTTCTCTGCTGAGTAGTACTTCATTGTGTATATGTACCACATTTTATTTATCCATTCTTCAATTGAAGGGCATCTAGGTTGTTTCCAGGCTATTACAAACAATGCTGCTATGAACATAGTTGAGCATGTGCCCTTGTGGTATGATTGAGCATTCCTTGGGTATATGCCCAAGAGTGGTATAGCTGGGTCATAGACTACTGACAATGGTCAAGAGAAAGCCCAAACTGATCTACTCTGATGATCAGATGGCTGATCGTCATAGAACTAACTGTCGTGATAGAACTCTCATCCAATGACTGATGGAAGCAGATGCAGAGATACATGGCCAGGCCCCAGATGGAGCTCCAGGAGTCTAATTGGGGAGAGAGAGAGAGAGAGAGAGAGAGAGAGAGAGAGAGAGAGAGAGAGAGAGAGAGAGAGGATGGATTATATAAGCAAGAGATATTGAGATGATGATTGGAAAAAGCACAGGGACAAATAGCCAAACTAGTGGAAACACATGAACTGTGAACCAATAGCTGAGGAGCCCCCATGGAACTGGATCAGGCTCTCTGGATAAGTGAGACAGTCAATTAGATTGAACTATTTAGGAGGCCCCCAGGCAGTAGGACCGGGACCTGTCCTTAGTGCATGAGCTGAGTTTTTGGAACCTAGGGCCTATGCTGGGACACTTTACTCAGCCAAAGTGAAGGGAAGAGAGGACTGGACCTGCCTCAACTGAATCTACCAGGCTGAGCTGAATTCCCAGGGGAGTCTTTGCCTTGGAGAAGGTGGGAATGGGAAGTGGATTGGGGAGAGAGTGGGGGGGGGGTGCGGGAGGAGAGAGGGCAGGTGAATCCGTGGCTGATATGTAAAATTAAATTAATTATAAAATAAAAAAAAGATCTCACATAACTCAAGCACTGTGATGTAGATAATATTTAGTTTGTAAATAACACTCACTGAGCTAGTAGTTGCCTTTATGACATATATGAATTGCCTGTGTGGGTAGTGCAGCTTCTGAAACATTACAACAGGCATGTCTCAGTCTCCTGAAGTGCTAAGAAAACATGAACAAATTGGGAAGTAAACTTGTGGGACTTGGGCAGTCACTGAAGAAAGGGTTGACTTTATGTGAGTTTTGTGGATGACTTTGAGGAGCAATGTAAAGGTATTTCAAAGATAATCTGTTTCCATTTGACAAACCAGAGTGTAAGGCATGACGGACATGAGGAAATGATGCTCAAAGAAGAGCAGGCAGAAAAGCCTGAAGGATAGAGGAATGTGTTGGCGTACTGAGATCATATTTGGGAAAGAGCTGGGCCAGGGAAAGGGAATGAGAAACTGCACATTGAATTTCTATTCTCAGTCCCATTTCTAATCATCTAGCTTAGGGTAAGAGAATCAAAAGATTCATCACACACCCAAGTGGCATGGCTGCCACTATCAACAGATGGGGAGACAGTTACATATGCTCCCTTATGTCTTTTTGTTTTTAAAGATGGGATGTGCAAATTGCTACATTTGCATATATTGTAATAGTTAGACTTGGCTTAGGAGGCAGACACATAATAAATCGAAATGGTGCATTGATACTTTTTGTGGTGTGGGCAGAGTTTGTGCAGGTTCGTGTGTGTGCATGTCAAGACCAGAGGTCAACTTTGGCTCCTGTTCCTCCGGAGGCATTCATCTTGTATTTTGAGACAGGATCACTCACTGGGACCTTCTGTCTTCAGTGACCAGTGAGCCTAAGAAACCTACACATCTTTGTTTCACCAGTGCTAGGATTACAAGTGTGCTACTACACTCAGGCTTTTACTTGCATGTGGGGATCAAACACAGCTTGGGTGGGAAGCAATTTACCAAATACCCTACCTCCCCAGCTTGGTTTTGATATGATATGATGAACTTAAATACTTTTAATGGAAATAATCAAGAAGTTGACTAATATTGTTCGGAGTCATATATTTTTCTTATATTAAAAATAAATATTTTTGCTTGTTTTTATTTTTCTCTCATACATTACATCTGAATGCAGCCTCCTCTCACTCCACTCCTCCCAGCCCTTTTCCCCACCTCCTCTCTCCCTCAGACCTACTCCTCCTTTTTTTCCCTTCAAAAAAGAACAGGCTTCTCAGGGATATTAACCAAACATGGCACAAGTTACCTGGAGAGACAACTGGAATTGGGGGAAAAAATAACTATTCTGTGTCTATCTAATACAAGTATCTTTACTGAACTCTATTCACACAGTGCTGGATTTCCTATCCTAATCACATAAAAATGTACAGTTCATTTTCTCTGAGTGGATTCATGATGCTGTGTACTCATTCAACACTGTCTTATTTCAAAGTACTTCCATTGTAACAAAAAAGCAACTGCTCATACTTCGAAGTTACTCCATTTTCTTCCTGCCACTGCCCTTGGACAACACCAATCTGCATAGTGTGTCTATATATTAACTAGTCTTGGAGTTCTGTATTAATTGATTTAGATTGTGAATTGTCTTCAGTATCTGATGTCTCTCACTGAGCATAATATATTCTAGACCCATCCATATTGTAGCATGTATCAATGCAGCTCATTGCATCTAATGGGTAAATAATATTTTGTTACATGAATATGGAATACTTTATTGTGGGGGTATTGTGTTCCCCAAAATATTGTGTACTCTAATAAATTTATCTGGGTCAGAGAACAGACAGCACTAGATACAAAGGCTAGAAAATGGTAGCACTCACACTTTAATCTAGCATTCCAGAGATAGAAATTCCCTCTGGCTCTCTGAGTTCAAGGCCACATTGGAAATAGCCAAGCATGGTGACACGCCTTTAATCCCAGAACCAGCCTTTAATCCCAGGAGTGGTGTAGAAAACAAAAAGATATATAAGGCGTGTAGAGGCTTTCTGTTTAAGCATGTGGCTGGTTAAGCTTCTAGCAGCAGTTCAGCTGAGAGCCATTGGGATGAGGACACAGAAGCTGTCTGAGGAAACAGGACCAGCTGAGCAACTGGCAAGGTGAGATAGCTGTGGCTTGTTTGTCTCTCTGATCTACCAGCATGGACCCCGATAACTTGCCTCGGGTTTGATTTTATTGATAAGAACTTTTAAGATTCCTGCTACATCTGGCGCCCAACGTTCGTGTTACGAATTCATGAAAAAGCTGTTTGCCTGTGGCCTTGTGAGCCCGAGCTCAGGCCCAAGCTACACTCAGCCGGTTGTGGTGGCGCGCACCGTAAGATGTGCTGAAGGAGACAGAGCAGTAGGATCCCGAGTTTGAGCCGGCCTAGGAGGTTTGGGAGAAGCTTTGGCCCGGACTGAACCACAAACAGTGGTGGGACCATGGAAGCAGTGGCTACTGCTCCACGTTGCCAGCTCCTTCTCATCGTGTTGGTGACTGAGATGCTGCTGCTACCAGGGACGAAGAGTTTACTGCTGCTGGTTCAGAGAAGAATTGCAGGACATCGTGTTACAAGAAAGCATCGGCAAAGGTCAGTTTGGAAAAGTTTGGCAAGACAAATGGTGGGAGAAATTATTGTGAAGATTTTCTGTTCTAGGGAAGAATGTTCATGGTTCGAGAGACAGACATTTATCAGACTATGATTGCTCCAAACCACAGAGGAGGCAAAAAAAAAAAAAAAAAAAAAAAAAAAAAAAAAGTCTGCAGGAAACATGACCATGCCTAACAGTGACTTTGAAATCTTCAAAAAGATGACAGGATTCTACAACGATGATTCCACATGGACTATGGTAAAGCCATTAAGCGATTAACACCATGGAAAAATCGACTTTGGACTACAAACTGGTCAGGACAATTTCGAGAGGATCCAGCCTGACAGACTACTTGAACAAGGACCTGAAACAAGTCCTGAACTTTCCTCTTATCCAGAGACTGGACAAACGATACAGGACTTGATGATTAACCCCAAAATTTTCTTTTCAAGATTCCTAAAGATATCTTCACCCTAGAAAGCAAAAAGAAAAAGAGAATATAGATATGAGATAGATCATCGAATCTACTCTGAGAAAAAAGATAAAGAAATAATAGGATAAATAGGTAGATCATTGAATCTACACTGAATAAAAGGGGAAGATATAAAAATGACAAAAGGTAGACTACTGAATGTATTATGAAAGAAAAAAGAATATGGATATGATAAGATAAAAAGGGAGATTATGAAATCTACTTTTAAAAAGGAACTACTTGTTTTAAATAAGTTAAGTAATGAAAATTTTTTGGTCTGAGTTTATCAGATGTTACTGGACTGGACATTGTTAATATATATAATGGAGTTTTCATATGAATCTGTCAAATGTTAATGGACTAGACATATTAATGTAATTTTTGGCTGTATATATTGTATATGCTTATTGGATAGTTTTTCTTGTATTAGTTATAAGCTTTTTTAATTTTAGACAAAAAGAGAGGAGATGTGGGGGTATTGTGTTCCCCAAAATATTGTGTACTCTAATAAATTTATCTGGGTCAGAGAACAGACAGCCACTAGATACAAAGGCTAGAAAATGGTAGCACTCACACCTTTAATCCTAGCATTCCAAGATAGAATCCTGGCTCTCTGTGATTCAAGGCCACATTGAAATAGCAAGCATGTACACGCCTTTATCCCAGAAAGCAGCTTAATAAGTGGTAAAAAAAAAAAATATAAGCTGAGACCAGAAATAAGCATTTTGGCTGTAAGCATGGTGGTTAAGCTTCTAGCAGCAGTCAGCTGAGAGCCATTTAGTCTGAGAAACAGACAGTGACAACTGCAGTGAATAGCTGTGCTGTTGTCTCTTGATCTAAGCATGGAGATAACTGCTCGGTGATTTTATATTTTAAGTCCTGTCATGTATTCGATTGCTTGCATTTCACATTTCAGTTCTTTGAGTTGACTATGAGACTTGTATTTTCACAGTATGATTAAATATTTGCAAAACGACTGAGTTTTGTTCTACCAAGACTTTATCATTTGACCTTCTTACCAAGCACATGAGCAGCTTCAAATTTCTTGACATTCTGGCCAACACTTGATATTTTCCACTTTTGACTTTTAAATTATATCCAACCTGATGAGGTGAAATGGTACTATGTTTGATTTTGATTTGGGGTTCACTCATTAATAGTTATATTGGCATGCTTTATGTATTTATCATTTACATATTTTCTTTAGACAATGCTGCATTTTAGTGAAGTGCCTTATACTTTGGTGGAGTGTCTTTTCTATTGTCTGGTTATGTGTATATATTTACATATTAAATGTATTAACTATTATATTACAAATATATATAACACAAAATGCTAAATAGTCTTATTAATAAAAAAAAAAAACAAACCTGGAGCCAGATATTGGGGTGGAAGCTGAAAGATCAGAGGAATAGAACAAGCTAGCCACAAATTCTTACTGCTTGGAAATCCTCAGCCCAAGAGAGTCTCAAGGGAGAGACGTCTTGTATACTCATGCCTTACATACTTTTCTGTGTCCTGTCATCTTACTTCCTGTCGTTTCCCGGCTATATCACTTCCTCTTTCTGCCCAGCTCTATTACTTACTGTCTGTCTGTACAGACCTCCAGACTTAAGAGTTGGGATTAAAGGTGTGTGCCACCACGCCTGGCTCTCTTCCCAGTGAGGCTTTAAACTCACAGAGATCCAGATGAAACTCTGCCTCCTGAATGCTAGGATTAAAGGCATGTGCTACTACTGCCTGACCTCTATGTTTAATATAGCAGCTGGCTTTGTCCTCTGATCCCAAGGCAAGCTTTATTTGTTAGAGAATAAATAAAGTATCACATTTCCCTTTTTTTGGTCTAAAATAAAAAGTTATAACTAATATAAGAAAAACTATATACAATAAGTACAATAACTATATACAATATATACAGGCAATACATATATCAACAATGTCTAGTACATTTGCATTTGACAAATTCAGTGAAAATATTCCATTATTTATCCTATTTTGGTGAGCCCAAAATGTACCTAATTCACTTTCTATCCTAACTTGTATTACCAACCAAAAACTATCTTTTGATGTCTTCCAAACTTATACACTTTACACCTCTTTAGTGAGTTTCCTTTTTGAATTTATTAATAAGGAAAACTATAACTATAACTATCTAATCTTCAATTCTTTCAGAAATCTGAGAAGGAAATAACATTACCTAGTTAAACAGGAAGTACAAACAAGCCACTTTCAAAAAAATATGAGGAATGACAGAAATAGCCAGCTGCCTAGACAGTCACCCAAGGTTTCTCTGCAAGGTTGAGACACCCATCTTTGGCGTACAGGCCTAGCATACCTGACAGACTCATCTGTGAAGCGGGATTTTCTAAAGAGCCTTCCTACTTTGTCTTAGCAAGGATCAGTAGTCTTTTCTTTTGTGTCCTGCTTGTCCATTTTGGACAGCATACTGCCAGAAGTCAAGGCAAGGACACTTTCTTGCCCAGTGGCTGACTTTTGCCACAATGAAAGTAAACACCATGAGGAGATTCTTCGATGTCTATCATCTTCTTTGAAGTGGATGGTGCTGCCAGAAGCTGACATGTCTCATTGTCATGAAAAAAAAAAAAAAGAAAAAAAAATCTATGTTATTAAAATATCTTAAATGCCATATTCTGTAGATCTCTGAAGTGTTTCAAAATATACCTAAATATATATTTCTGTTTAATCTTGAAAACACATCTAATGTGACTACAAATTTGACTGTAATTGGTGACTAACTACTAACTTGCATTTCTTATATCCTAATTAGTTGGTAATAATAACTTTCAAGGACTGGTATTTTGCATTAGAATGTTAAATGAGCTGTATAGATACAATGCCTTGAACAAGATTAGAAATGTATGTACAGTATTTTCTAACAAAATCAATCTCAAATCAATATATACAATTTGTATACAATGTACAAAAATCCAATCCAATGTAAAATATTTAAAACTAGTAGCTGCTTTTTAAAAGTAGTTTCAACAATCTACCATTTTATCTTATCATATCTATATTCTCTTTTTGGGGAGTAGATTCAATAATCTACCCTTTGCTCTTTTGTTTCTATATCTCTTTTTTTCAGAGTAGATTCAATAATCTACTTTTTTTATTTTATCAAGGTTGGGCTGCAAGAGATAGTGACAGCAGTGGAGGTCACGAGCAACAGAGAATCATGGGAAACTGTGATCATGGATGGTGACTGCTATAACACTTTATCAATATTAGATCTTCATACACTGGGCATCCTGCTAGTAATTATGTACAGTAATCCACTTCTGCAATGGAGCTTGCTTTCAAAGAAGACAAGATACTCAGTGCT
The DNA here is from genome assembly GCF_004664715.2 of Peromyscus leucopus. NCBI lineage: Eukaryota > Metazoa > Chordata > Mammalia > Rodentia > Cricetidae > Peromyscus > Peromyscus leucopus. The sequence goes on from NC_051065.1 coordinate 90,510,750, forward strand.
GATGAGTTTGAAATACAATTGCCCTTCCAGCTCATTTGTACATTCAGTTGTGAAATTATACAGGCTCAGCACTTCTATCTTGAAAGTCTGTGGACAAATGTACATTAAAATTCATTTTTTTCTGGATGTTAAAAAGTCAAGACAATGTATATCCTTTGGCAGTCTCTGAGGGATGATTCTATAGTTTATTAATTCTGTAGCAAAATACATATTTATTTCACACTAGAGCAAATAAAATTTATAATGAAAATCTGAAAAGGTAAAAGGAAATCAGTTTTGCCTATCCAAGATCTGGTTTAGTACTTACTAAGGTTGGACCTTTTTTATTTTCCTATTTTTGTAAATGCTCAATTTCATAGAATATCAGACTTAAACAAGGTCAAACTGAGACCATGGTATAATTAAGTAAAATAAAGCATCATTCTTGTGTCTAAAAACAAAGAAACAAGACTAAATACTTATTTTTCTTAAAAGGAGTGACTGATAATTCTTTCCTAATTACTTATAAGGTATCAGTATATCTAATTACAATCAGCATTCTTTACTGAATCAGCCCATCTCCAATTCATCCACTGGAGGTCTAGGTCCTGGAGTAAGTTCTTTCTAACTCCTCCTTGCTATGGTACTCAATGGTACTCAATGGGTGGTAAAGTACCTATTGCCCAAGACACCACACACTATGGCACAGGATTCAAATGAATCAAGCTGGATATCCAGAAAGACTCCTTCCTATAATCTAGCTCCCAAAGTACTAGAAAGTATTTGCAAGCTGCTAAGGGATGGAAAAAAATCAATAATCCTGCCCAGCTATTGTGCCTGTGAAGCACAACACTGACCAACATGGCAAGATATCACTAAAGGAACAATACTGGCACTTACATCTCGGCAGGAACCGGCAGCTGTGTAAATGGACTAGAGGCTCACTGAACAGAAGAAAAACTATTCCTGGTATTAGAAACCTAGCCAAATACCCAGGGCTAGTGAGGCCATGGATATTAGAACAGAACTTACGACCACCATTTTACTAAATCAGCATCAGTATCTGAATATATTCTAATTAGTATCTAATGTATTTTTTATACTCATAGATAGGTGCTGCTATCTCCCCTCATCAAAGAAGCTTCCCTTCACAGCAAATAGAGACAGAAAACAACAATTGAACACAATGCAGTGATCAATAGATCATGAGAAGTCTAGCCTCAGTGAATGCATCTTCAACACAACTTCTGAGTCTAAAAGCTCAGGGAACATTACAGAAGAGAGGATGGGAAGCTAGTAAGAGCCAGAGGACCAAAAAGTCTGATGTGAGACTGTTTTCTAGAAATGGCTATCTAAACAAGACATTAAACAGTGACAACACCAATAGAAATGCTAATGTGGAAGGGGAAACTTCATGGAGTTCTACCCCTAGACAAAAAAGTACAGACAGCTTATGACTGCTGATTGAGACTTAGCCTCCCTCAAACATGAGCCCCTTAATTGGTTATCCAATACGAAGGACCAGCTCCCAAATCGTATATACACATACAACAAAAATAGACTAGAAGGTCGGTCTGCCTATCTATCTATCTATCTATCTATCTATCTATCTATCTATCATTAGTGTAACAATAGTGAAGAAACAGAGACCATCAACTTGAGAGGGAGATGGTATGGTATGGGAAAGGCTAGAGAGAGAGGGCACGGCAAAGGTTTAAAGGAAGGAAGAGACGAGGGGCAAAATGTAATTATATTTCATTTAAAATATATTAAGTAATTTTTAAAAATTAACTTGTTTATCTACAGGTATATTTTTAGCTGTGAGGTCTGGAAAGCTTTGAAATTTTAAGTTACATCAGTTCTGGTCAGAGCTTGACATCCAATGATCTTCAGTATGTCAATTTTAATTATAAAGTGATGAAAACTTCTAGAGATCAAGTTAACTTAAATTTTATAGTCTCAAAAGCATCTTTTTGTGCTTCATAACATTTTTGTGCTTCATGACATTTTTGGGAAGTATTTGCCAGAGTGTATCTAAGGGTAAGAATATGGATATCATTATTCAGTAGCTTCCTATAAGGAAATATAAAATTTAGTTATTTTTTATGGCATGATGTATGAAAGCTGAAATCCTAAAATAAAAGTAGATATCTTAAGCTATGGAGCTACATTAGCTAACATATTATGCAAATATAAAACATTATATAGAAAAGGATTTTGTTGACAGAGGAAATAGTTGTGATATAATATTGAATCTAATCAAAAGATAATACTATATGCAAAACAGAAACTCGTGGAAACTTTCCAAATAAAAACATCAGACAATTGCAATCAGTTTAAAAATTTTCTTTACTTTTTCAATTTTCTCTTCTCCACATTTTTTTCTAAACTCATTATGAGTAAGAGTCAGCAGTCATTTGAAGAAGCAAACATTGTCCATTTATTTTTAGTAGCCATTATTTGGGATGTAATCCCCGAGAGGCCAAATGTGGAAATTAATTTAATCATTTAAGCAGCTTACAGGATCAGCGATATGGTGAGGAATGAAGGAATGGAATAATTAGAACTCAAACATCCATTTAGTATTGCACAAATACATACAGTACATTTGGATGGTTTTTGTCAGATGTGAAGGAATGATGAAGAGGTTGTTTGGGGTGGAGTTGAACTTGAGGTGTGGATCTTGATGCCTGTGTCAGAGGAGTAATGGATGAAGAGCACGATTAAAGCTAACTTTGGTCTTGCTTTCATTATGCCAATTACCTGAACCAGTCAGTCAAATGGACAACATGCTTTGTTATTTTTTTTTCCTTTTCTGTACTTGAAAGCAAATGATTTTGATGTAAGGAAAATAACTGTTTAAAAGAGAAGGTTTATTTACAGGAGTTAAATAATTTAGCTTGTCAACAGGCTACTTCCAAAATACATTTTAAATAGGGAAATTCTCAAGCGATTTCCACTTTGAGGTGAGCATCTTTCTTTGAATTTTATTCTCTGCAGTAATTCCATTAAAAGAGCACAATTTATTGCACATCTGTCTTTGCAGATTTTATCAACACTGAAACCTTTTAAACGGAGAATGGGATTAAATAAACCCCATTTACCAATGTGGTAAAATATAATAGACACCTACCACATTAAATGGCCCACTGAATCAATATATCCACTTGGCAGCAATTTCCAGCAGATAAGGTGAAACTCTCCTGTTCTGTTTGATAGATGAGAAAACTTACAGGGAAGAATTTACAGCAGATTCACTGTGTACCTTGAAGGAGTGTTCATTATTCTCAAATTACCTCTTCATGTCAGCAGATCTGTGGGTAGTAAACAGAGAGGCCATTTATACTTGCCCTCCTGTGTGGCTGTAGACACTACTCTGAGGCAAGTTAGTGATGCGGCTGGCAGACAGCTATTTGATATTACCAAAGAAAGTCTTTCAGCTACATTTAAAAATGCTTATGTTTTGTTTGAGTTTTAAAAAAACTAATTAAATTTGCTTTTTGACAATTTTAAGCATGTGTATAATAAATGCTTACTGATAATTCTCAGACCTCATCTTTTCTAAACTACTTCCCATCTCTGTTTAGTTACTGTTTCCTATACATCTCATTCTTATGTGCATTTTTTTGTGTGTGTGAGCTACTGAATTTAATCAAGATGACTGTGTGAGTTTAGAATTGTATACTAGAGCTTGGTTGTTTCTTCAGTGGGCATGCCGCTAAAGACAGGATCTTCCCCAACCAAGAAATGATATGTAGACATTAGTTCATCAAGAAGAGAGGCAGAGTCCCATGAATCCCTCCTCCATCCACACACAGGGAGTTTTGTGCAGACTCAATGCAGGTAGCCATAGTTGCTGTGAGGTCATGATTCTAATGGCTGTGTCATGGCACATGGCATTTTGCCACACTTCTCCCTATTATCTGGCTTAGACATTCATGTCTCATCTTTCATGATGTTTCTTGAGACTTAGAACAGGGTGCTTATGTATCTTTAATTGTTCAAGGTGTCATGTTAGAAATCATCTCTTTTTTTTTTTTTAAAGATTTATTTACATATATACAGTGTTCTGCCTACATGTGTCCCTGCAGGCCAGAAGAGGGCACCAGATCTCATTATAGATGGTTGTGAGGCACCATGTGGTTGCTGGGAATTGAACTCAAGACATTTGGAAGAGCAGCCAGTGCTCTTAACCACTGAGCCATCTCTCCAGCCCCTAGAAATCATCTCTTAATGTGAGTATCTACATAAAAACTAACAGGGTAGAATGAGAAATAACTTAAGAACTAGCAACAATATTTTTATTTTAGGTTTGATATTGCTCCATATAGGTTTTGCTTATTAATTTAATAGCAGCCAACCAAGTGGGGAGACCATCATGTTTGTAGTCTGATAAGACTATTTCTGGCAATCTGAAATAAATTATTGTTTGTTCGGTCTATGCAAAGAAGTAATTGAAGCAGATATAATTATTAACCTGGGCACAGAGAAACACAGGTCACAATTCAGATGTGAAGCTAGCATTTTGGCTTAGATCTCTTGTTTGGGAGACTCACTGTTTCGTCTAAATAAAAGTAGGAGAAGTGATACAGCTTTCATTTTAAAATATTTGCTAAGACTGACCATTTTCAATAGAAGCTGCAATATTATCATAGAGAGAACCCAGATTCTGTGAATGGAGTCAATCCTGCCTAAATATAAGAGTAAAACCAGGTATGGTGCCTCACATCTATAATCCAAGCACGTAGACAGTGGAGGCAATAGATTTGAAATATAAGGCTGACCCTGACTACATAGCAAGTTTGAGGTCAGGTTAGCTGCATGAGACCATATCAGAAAAACAGAAACAAAACAACAACAAAAAAACAACAAACAAAAAAGAAAATCAAATAAAAACCCATTAGAGTTAAGTCATGATCTTAAACCAGTAAATAATCAGACTTCACCTAATAAATCCTCAGAGAATACAGAGACCAACTGTGTTATACAGATAGAATATGCTCACATTGAGCTGCACAGTGCAGTTTTCAAGTTCCTTGTTTTTCCTGATCTTCAGCTGTGGGCTGATAGTTCTCTGAGATTTAACCTCTCTAAAGTTCTGAAAGAACAGACTTCTAGAAATTAATTCATAGATTTTTATGTAAAAATATTGCATAAAGTATTTAGAGTATTTAGCTTCTCATCTAACATTTAATATGCAGCAATTAAATATTTTACATTCAGTACACACCCTGTGTACAAAAATAAGTATGTGTCCACGTATATACAAATAAATATTCATGCATCTAGACATAAATCCTTTTACATAGGTGAATATACTTTATATATATATAATATGCATATGAATATATCCCAGTCTTATATATGTGCATGGACACATGTATGTATTATAAATAAGCATATATTTATATATTATTTCCTTAAAGATCTCTGAAAAGTTGAGAAGTAGTTCTATAGCACATTTTAGTTTTATAGACTTTACTTTATTTTTTTACTTTGCAAGTGGCCATGACCACTTCATTACTCATTGGGTATTTATAAAATTTCACCTTTCTTTCCAATATATTTATTGTTATAAAGAATATGCTTTTGTCATCAGGCAGTGGTGGCTCATGCCTTTAATCCCATCACTCAGGAGGCAGAGCCAGGCGGATCTTTATGAGTTTGAGGCCAGCCTGGGCTACAGAGTGAGTTCCAGGAAAGGCGCAAAGCTACACAGAGAAACTCTGTTTTAAAAAAGAAAAAAGAAAGAATATGCATTTGTGTTTATAGTTTATTTTATTTTGTAGTTGATTTTATTACTACATTTTGGATTATTTTCTAGAATATGAAAAAATAAAAGAATAGATTACCTAAGTGTGAAGATTTATATTATTCTGCAAAAGCAATGCAATAAGGCGTGGAGAGATGGCTCATTGGTTAAGAGAACTTGCTGCTCTTCCAGAGGTCCTGGGTTCAGTTCTCAGCATCTGCATGGTTCACACTCTCTGTAACCCCAGGACCAAGGAATCCAGTGTTCTTTCCAGGTCTTCGTGGACACTAGACATGCATGTAGCATGCAGTCAAATATGCACTTAAAACACCCATACACATAAAATTGTACTTCAAAAATCAGTAAAGGAAAATGCCTATTTGTTTGTGAACACTTGTCAAAGATTTGTTTGCTAATTTTTAATATATGAATCTTATAAATCTGTCTTGAAAAGAATGAGTTAAACATAGTTTATAGGTCTATTTTAAGATAATTATGTAAATGTAGATGATTTTTACCAAATAAGCTATTAAGATCAAAGAAATTAGCATTTAATAAGTGAGGTTGATTATAATAAACTTTGTAAGAGTACTTGATGAGGTGCCAGGATGGGCAGTTCAGTCTCTGACCTGAGGTAGATATGACCTTCTTTCACAGAGAAGGAAACTGAAACCAGGGAGAGTGCACACTGTGGTGGAACATTTTTTTAACAATGTAGGATTTGTTACTTTTGCTTATCATGCATTTGTGTAATTATGTAAAGATGTGTTGCATTTGTTTCACCTTGCCTGCCTAGAGCATCTGATTCGTCTAATAAAAAGCTAAACAGTCAAGAGCAAGTCAGAGAAAGGATAGGCGGGGCTGACAGGCGGACAAAATAAATAGGAGGAGATATCTAGGCTCAAAAAAAAAAAAAAAAAAAAAAAAAAAAAAAGGAAAATGAACAAGAGAAGATGGAGGAAGAGAGAATGAGGAAGAGGCCTGGGGCCAGAAGCCAGGTAGTCACCAGCCAGCTGGACAGGAGAAAACAGTGAGAATAAGATATACAGAAGGAAAGTAAAAAGCCCCAGGGTAAACTGTAGACCATGAAACAGGTTAATTTAAATTGAAAGAGCCAGAAACAAGTCTAAGGTAAGCCGAGAATTTATAACTAATAACAAGTCTCGTGTCCTGATTTGGGAGCTGGTTGGTGGTGGAAAAGGAAAAGTCTTGTACAGCAAACACTCCCCCAAATTGTCAAAGTACTGTGAAGAAGAAAGTGGACTGGAACTCACTTTCAATCTCCAGTTCCAGAAAAGAAGCAAAGTGATGTGTTTGCCCAAGTACTTTCAAAGGGAACTGACACAGCAGAGAGTCACTTCCCCATGGCTCAGCTCTGCCAAGGCTCTCCCTGAGTGTTTCCCTCAACTACCTCTTAGTGACTCAGTTAGCATTTGCTAAGAGGTCAAATGAAGGTGAGTTTTGAGCTCCTGTACTCAGTGCTCCAAGGTAAGAGTCAGATTTTCAGTTAGAAAAAAAGTTCTGAGACTCCAGTCTGAAGTCTCTTAATATTTACAGAGTTGGAGAACATGCTAGAAACAGAAAGCAAAGAAGACTAGATGTGGGTGTTGGAATGAAAGTGATTCGAAAGAAAAATCAATTGTAAGATCAATAAAACGTATCTCTTTGAATGACAGGTTCCTCATAAATATTATTCTTGGAGGTTTACTACATAAACCAAAATGTTAGGAGTGGGCATGGACAGTTTGGACTGGAGGCTACCCCTGCTTTAAGGAACTGCTCTGAAGATAAAGGTCTCCCTTTGGGGTGCTGTTGGATGTGCAGACCTATAAACTTCAGTCTCCATATGCACCAGGTATTAAGAAAGAAAACATTGATTTTCACTGTAAACAGGCATTTGAGTTAATATCCCTGCATACAAATGTATTAACTATGATCTCCTTGAAGTCAATAATTCATTCCTGTGTCCCTGGAGTAATGCATTTTGCCCTGACACAGATAGTTATTCATGGCCTTTTGTGAGCTCTTTCTTGCAACTGACTCCAAGTTACATAAGTTTAGATATGACTTTAAACTAAATCAGCGAATAGATTTTGTGGCTCTTGGCTGTTAACATCTTCAGTTACTAAGGTGCCTTGAGAGGGGGAGGCAGTTTGCTGGGTTATTTTATGTTTTCTACCCAGCTCAGCACAGATGTCCTCCCTGGCTCTTTCCTCGTATATTGTGGTTAGCTCGCTACCATCTTAAGTTTGACACTTTCCTTTTGAACGTGGGTCTCCTTCTGAACAACAGCAAGGAGAAGCTGATGTAGGATTCATTTCAATTCCTTTAACTTTCCTGTGCTGCATGCTTGTCTAGAGATTCACTCATAAATGTTTAATTAGCTATAATCTGCCTTAAAGTAATGTCACAAAACTTTATAATCTCATAGAGCTTTAAAAGCAATTCCTTCTCTTTCTTTCTTTCTTTCTTTCTTTCTTTTTTTTTCTTTTTTTTTTTTTTTTTTTTTTTTTTTCTTCTTTCTTTCTTTCTTTCTTTCTTTCTTTCTTTCTTTCTTTCTTTCTTTCTTTCTTTCTTTCTTTCTTTCTTTCTCTCATTTTACAATACCATTCAGTTCTACATATCAGCCACGGATTCTCTTGTTCTCTCCACTCCTACCACCTTCCCCTTCCCTCCAGCCCCCCATTCCCACCTCCTTCAGGGCAAAGCCTCCCCGGAGGACTGAGATCGACCTGGTAGACTCAGTCCAGGCAGGTCCAGTCTCCTCCTCCCAAACTGAGCCTAGTGACCCTGCATAAGCCCCAGGTTTCAAACAGCCAACTCATGCAATGAGCACAGGACCCGGTACCACTGCCTGGATGCCTCCCAAACAGATCAAGCCAATCAACTGTCTCACCCATTCAGAGGGCCTGATCCAATTGGGGGCCTCTCAGCCATTGGTTCATAGTTCATGTGTTTCCATTCGTTTGGCTATTTGTCCCAGTGCTTTATCCAACCTTGGTTTCAACAATTCTCGATTATATAAGCCCTCCTCTTTCTCACTAATTAGACTCCTGGGGCTATACTGATATTCTTCAAAATCTGTTCAGATAATTTGCAGCACACCTATAGTCAAAAAATTTTCCCTCAGGATGAGTTTGAAGGAACCATATATTTCAGGAGACTTTAAGATGCATTTTATTTTATGTGTATGCGTGTGTGTGTGTGTGTGTGTGTGTGTGTGTGTGTGTGTGTGTGTACATGTGAATACTGGTGTCTGTGGAGTCCATTTGATGTGGGTGCTGGAAACCAAACTCAGGCCCTATGGAAGAGCAGTAACTTACTATTTAACTGATGAGCTGTCTCTCTGGTCCAGCTTTACATTTTTGAAAAGGGATTTGTGCTGGAAAAGGAATTCTGGTTTGATAGATCTTCTGTCCAGCACTTAAATATATTACACCATTGTCTTTGGTTTGTTGATGAAAGTTCTGATATTCTTACTTCCTTTGTAATGTGTTTTACTTGTTGAATGATGTGATATTTTGCCTATATGTTAAATTTTCAGTAGTTTGGATATATTGGATTTTATTTCCCTGTTTATCTACGTATTTGATATTTATATACATTTTCATTTGGAATTTATGATTGTCCTATGTAGCAAAAAGCAACTTAGGAGGGAATGGGTTTATAATGTACAATTCCAGGTTACACTCCATAATTGGAACAACGAAGACCGAATTAAAAGAGCTAGTCAAATATTACATCTACAGTCAACCACAGATAGAAATGGATGCATACTTCCTTGCTTATGTTCAGTTCCAGGAACCCTTGTTCAGAGAATGTTGCTGCCCATGGGCTTAAGTTTCTCACACCAATTATTTTACACACACACACACACACACACACACACACACACACACACATTACTTAAAGACAGTATCATAAATTGTGGATGGCAAAACACAGGAGGAGTTAGTGGGAGAGAGGGAGGAGCAGGAGTAAGGTTGATGGAGTCCATGGATGACATTTCTTATTAAACTACCACATCATCTTAAACAGAATGGAGTGTTGGAGAACCTCAAAGCTTTCAGTGCCACCAGGGGTAGCAATTTTGAAAACAAAACTCAAGCCTGGCAGAACACGTGACTTGATTAATTTAGTCATCATCTCTAATATATCCATAGCTGAACATGTCCATTTTTCATCTCTGCTACCCTCAAAAGGATATTTGGTTTTCTATTAAAAGCTATACTGTACATCAGAAAACAATTAACACAGCAGGAAAGACAACAATCCACCAAGGCAGATGGAACTAGACTGCAAATGTTGGACCATCTGTACAGGAATTTAAGGTAACTATAGTTAATATTTTTAAAGATTCTTTCGGAAAAATAGGCATGATGCTTGAGCAAATTACAGTTCTCCGCAAGAGGTGAGAGCAGTGGAGAGACAGAACAAATCAAAACAAATATTTGAAGAAATTATGACAGAAAATTTCCAAATTTTATGTAATACACTGCCTTAGACCATTCATGCTATTTGAACAGATTACCACCAACTACGTACAGGATAAACAACATAAATTCATTTTTCATAGTTTTGGAATTAGAATACAAACTCCAATTGCTTACGGGGTCAATGTCTTTTGTGAGGTGGTTTCTGTATTCACAGGTAGTGTCTTCTGCTTTTTCTTCATATAGTGATAGGTTAAAATCTAACAGGCCTTTTTTATAGCAGCACTAGCTCCGCTCAAGAAAAATTTGATCTCATGGACTAATCACATCTCCAAAACCTCACATTCTAACACCATTACCAAGGAGATCAGGATTTTTACATATCAACCTCTGATCACGGGACACAATGGTATAACAGGTAAAAGCAGCTAAGGAAATACCAAACATTATTATGAAGGTGAATGTGGAACAGAGGATAGAAACCACTCATGTACTCATGAGTCAGAGAAAAGGAACAGGCAATGGGGCTAAGTATCATGCCTTGAAACTTCCCCACAGTAATAAGCTTTCTCTATCAAGGCTTGACCTCCAAAAAGTTTATTTCTGGTTCCTGAATTTAGAAGAGTGGTTTCTAACATGTGTGTTCCACATTCACTTTCAGCATTTCTCTTGGTACTTGTTAGTGTAATACCCTGTAGCAGGGTCTCTGCTGTTGTTCCCTTTAGGGGCGAGGGCCAAGTAGGTGCAGAGTCAAGCCACACAGACTCAGGAAGAGGCAAGCCTTATATACCCTCCACCCCACCCTGGGGGGATGGTCTGATGAATATGCATCAGCTGGTGTGACATGGCTGCCTCTCATTGGTCCAGGTCATCTCCAGCTCATGTTTCAGCTGCTGTTGCTGAGACCATCAGGCAGACCCAGGCTGGCTCTCAGAAAGTATCTTTTTTACCTGTTTGGGCCGTCTGGCCCTCAAGCCCATTAGGGATGAGTCATCTTACATATCCACCCCTTTTTATTATTTTATAGGACATGCTCAGTGGGAGCTAAGGTGCATTGCCCTAACCTTGTTGACCCCACCTCAGGAGAGCTCAGCATAATGGACTGTGCCTGTCTTAGACTGGCTTACCAAACAAGCTCGTATTTGTCACTGACTGCCAGCCCTGGAAGAGCATCAATCCTGGAGAGCTGTTTGGGTGGTGGTCTTTAGGCAGTAGCTTTCTGTATCTTAGTGAGCCATATATGTGTAGTGGGTAGCCATTCCAGCTTTGGTCTGGAAGTTCCAACCCCCATTGAGGCTTTGGTAACTATCACGCCTACAAGGTGGGGCCAAGGGAGGGCCCTGAAGACCTGAGATTGGGAGGCACCACGCTCTCTTGCTGCTGGGAGCCCGGAAGCTAGAGGTGGATAGAGGAGTGTTCTCCAGAATTCTCCAGAGAACACTGCCAGACTATGCTGCGACTTTCCCAGAACCCTCAACCTATCTATCCCTTCATTTGTAAGTTACACCATAAAATAAATCTCCTTTTAACTACGTGGAGTGGCCTTAATAATTTCACCAATATATATGCATTATCTCTCTAGGAGGACTTTGATCAAGATGTCTGAGAGCCAATGAAACCTGTAGGGTCACCTTTGTGTCTGCCTTCTGTTAGTAAACCTGTTGCAGAAGATATTTGTACAAGAGAAGGATTAGTCAAAAATTTCAATCTCAAGGACATGGATGGGACTTCAGTCATTTTTGTTGCTCCAGTTGAAGTCCTTCTGGTGATGTATTATCGACCTTGTAGGGGGTGAGGCAATTGCTTAATATCTAGGGTCACATGTCAGCGATGACATGACCTTTACTAATGCCACGGTAGTAGGGCAAATCATACATTACCCCTCTGAAACTTTTTCTTTGTCCAAAGTCTCTTGGTCTGTTGCTGGATGCACGTCTCTGGAGGGTACCCATATCGGTATGATGGTATTCTGGGGAAAAATGCAAGCATACCCTCGCCCCCGGGTTAATAGGGAAACAGAGTGTTGCCACTGAAGGGTAATGGGATCCCTTCAATGCACCAAGAGCAATGGTGTCTCCCAAGGCAAGTAAATAAGTGTGTTGTCCAATTTGGGCTTGTGTGATAGGGTTAACAAATGGTCCTCGGCCGTAAGCATCTTGAGAGAAACAGCAATGTTGTACTGTATATTAAAATGAGCTTGAACCTCAGCCTGGTCATCATAGGCAGCTTGCCAGTTAAGGAAGACCATTGGCTCCAACACAGCCTTTATCAAATTGTGCCAGTCATAGTAAGTCTGTAAATGCATTGCCCATTGACGTAGGACTTGCCAAATACGGTGAGTCAGGACCTGATTCATTAGCAGCCTTACGGACCAAAGACAGGTCTGCAAGAGGGGCAGGTATCCATGGCTGGTTAGCCACATCAGGACCCACATTAACTGGAAACGCCATGGTGGACATGTGCGACACCATAGGTGGAACAGGCTAGGAGTTATGCAGAGAAGCTGGCTCGGCAGGCAGACATCCAGGCAAATCACTCTGTGGATACTGCAGTAAGGGGGTAGCCACTTGAGGCATGGGGGAAACAGAGAGAAGGGCTGCCAGTATAGACTTAGATGCTGCTGCAATCATTTCCTCTCTCTTTCCATCCCTTTCCTTCACTTTATGGCTATTCTCATGCCTCTCCTTGTCAGCAGAGGCAGAGTAAATAACAGTCATGGATGGAATGAAGGCAATAGATAAGTTAGTGTTACATTGTTTCTGGTAGTTTTTATTGTGGGCCTCAGTAGAGGATGACTTTAGGCCACCAATTATAGTCAACAAAATGGGAATAACAAACAATTGGAGAGTTACTCTTGAGGCCACTATACTTTTTCTGGCCAGGAACTGAATTCTTATCCAAGGATCAGGTTCCCATATGTTCTTTGAAAAGATCTATGGAGCAAGCACTATTAACTACTGATTTATCTCTCCAGGCATCACAACCCACAAGCACATGCATGCATTCATACACACACACACACACACACACACACACACACACACATACACATACATACACATATACAACTAAAAATAGACTGTGGCTGTTGTTTCCTGAGGGACCAGTCCTTATATGGAAACGCTAGGCAAGCCTGAACAAAAGTATATGCCACCCTACCATATAGACAGACTCACAAACAAGACAAAAAGAAGAAAGTGGGGGTCCCAGCATTTACCTGCTGAAAGGACCAAATTTACAAAACCAATGTAGAGGGGCCTACTCACCAAAATGTACCGCTCAAGGGGGCTTCTCAACTAGCGCCACACATGAGTAAAGGGAGACAGACACTGTTCAAGTACCAAATGTCTCGGGTTTCGGTATCAGATGCAGCAGGGTCCTTGCTGTTGTTACCTTTGGGGGCAGGGGGCCAAGCAGGCACAGAGTCAAACCACACAGAATCTGGGAGTATGTCAAAACAACAAGCTCAGTTTATTCAGGAAGAGGCAAGCCTTATATATCCTCCACCCTACCCTGGGGGGAGGTCTGATGAATATGCATCAGCTGGTGTGACACGGCTGCCTCTCATTGGTCCAGGTCATCTCCAGCTCATGTTTCAGCTGCTGTTGCTGAGACCATCAGGCAGACCCAGGCTGGCTCTCAGAAAGTATCTTTTTCACTTGTTTGGGCCATCTGGCCCTCAAGCTGGTTAGGGATGAGTCATGCCAGAATATCCAATTTCCAGGCTGCCATCCTCCTGTCAGAAGTAGACCTCTGTTTCTCATTGCTTAGATACTAGCTAGCCAGATTCACCTGTCATGCAGCATTCTCTATTGTTATGGTTCAGATCTAGTTTTCCAACCCTTGTTTTCTAGAGAAAGAGTCTTTATATATCCTCATCTGGTCTTAGAATCAATTTGTACCCAAGAATGATCATCTACTTCTGAACCTCTAGCCACTACCTCTTGAGATCTAGGGTTATGATTGTGTATCATCATAATTGTTTACATAGTGCTGAGGATTAAAACTAGGGCCTCATGTATGCTTGGTTAGAACTCTACCAGCTAAGGTATAGTCCCAGCCCTAGTCCTATTTGTCATTTGCTTTTTTAAGGATGTGATGGAGTGGAGGTATTCTCTGCTGTCCATTTCATCTCTGAGTGTGTTTCCAGTGGCCTGAACTCTGTGCTTCCAGCTCATTACTGAGGATAGGTCTTACCTGTCTTAAGAATAAAAAGCTTTTAAGTCCTTCCTCATTACCTTAAGCTGTTACTATATGTGGAGTATAGTAAGCCAGGACACTAGCAATGTTGAATGATTTCCTGACTTACCTATACCAAGAATGTGTGTGACTTAATGGCCGTCTGTCCTTATGGGATGACTGCATCCATAGTCCCCAGATGGTCAGTATTTCATTGCAAATTTAAATTCACATTTCAGCCATTTATGACTTTAGCTAATTATTAACAAGACCTGAAGTATCAGGATAAAATCAAATCAGCAAGGGTCATGAATCTCTTTTAGATCTTCCCTTTCTTTTTGTACACTATTGGTTCATTATTGATTCAGTGCCCCACCTCTAATATTCAAGTTAAATCGTGATTATGAATATTAACTGTCTTTACATTGATTTGAACTGCAATACCATGCATCAATATCAATGGCAATTAAACATTATTGATCAGCATTAATTGCCTCAAACCCACAATCTATTTATAGTTATTTACTTTGTCTGACATTCCATTTCTGTTGTAGAATTTCATCTATCACAGTGTTCTCAACCTTCTTATTGCTATGACATTTTAATATAGTTCCTCATGTTTTAGAGACCCCCAACCATAAATTATTTCATTGCTGTTTCATAGCTATACTTTTGCTACTATTATGATCATAATGTAAATATCTGATATGGACTTCTGTGGACATTATGACCCACAGGTTGAGAACCACATGATGCAGAATTTAGTTCTCCTCTCTCCCCAGGCTCAAATTATATGTGAAATGTGCTGAGATCATATTTGTTTTGTTGGGAGGTATTGCTCTCTATGTTGAAGAATGAAGGAATAAGACTACTGAACTATCATCATCATCATCATCAGGTCATATATATAGACCACCTTGGGGACTCCAAGGTGGTACCAATCATAGCATTGGTATGAGCCTTTTTTCCTCTCATAGGATTACTCATCTGCTTCTGATGGTCAAGTTTTTATTTTATTTTCTCCTTCATGTTTATCTTCACTTCCTTGTTCTCCTGTGTGTCCACCATAATTCTTAATGTTATACTCTATTCTCTCACTTTCACTCTCTTCTTTTCTTTCACTCACATGTTGCTAAGAAAACTCCAGACATCTTATTTTTTATTTAATTGTCAGAATAACACTAGCTATAGCAATATTCGAGAGAATAAAATAAGACTTGTATCTGTCACCTTGCACAAAAACTAACTCCAAATTGATAAAAGTCCTAGCTGAAATATTGAAACTTCTAGTAAAAAAACTATATCATATAAGGTATAATATAATATGTAATATGTAATATAATATATAATATATATTGTAAAAATATACATTATGTATTATAGTATTTATAAAATTACATCCACAATCATATATAGTATATAAAATAGATATATGTGTTATAAATATATATTATGTTTAATAATATATAATTATAATGATAGATAATATACATAATAATGATAGAGGTGTAAGAAAGGACTTTTTGAATAATACTTTATTTACCCAAAAATTAATGCCTACAATCAACAAGTGGGACTTCACAAAAATAAAGGGCTTCTGTGCAGCTAAAGAAACAATCAGCTGGGCAGTGTTAGTGCATACCTTTAATCCCAGCACTCAGGAGGCAAAAGCATGTGGATCCCTGTCAGTCTGAGGCCAGACTGGTATATAGAGCCAGTTCTAGCACAGCCAGGAGAATACAGAAGCCCTGTCCTGACAAACAAACAAACACAAAATAGAAAAACAAACAAAACCAACATAAGACAAACAAAAAACCTTCAAACAGGTGAAGACCAAGCCTATTTCCATTGAGAGAATTTTTGCCAGTTATGACTCTGACAGATGCTTAATATCTAGAATATACAAAGTAGTCAAAAGCAAACAGAAAAAAAGTGACCTATTCAAAAAACAGCCCTGGGGACCTGAATAGACAGTTCTCAAAAGAAGGGTAAAAAAAAAATGGCTTAGAATATCTCCAAAAATACACATCATCCCTTCTCTTTCCAGTAGATGAAGACCACTAAAAAAAAAAAAAAAAACAAACAAACAAAAAACCCCCAATCAATCAAAATGCAGAGCTGTTGATCCTAATCACAACGGATACATCTACAAAACACTGCCCCATCTAAGTTCAGGAAAAACTATGGAAGAGGAAGCTGAAAGACTCTATGAGCCAGAGCATCTGGAAATTTGTTTTGAGATTATATCTCCTAGTACCATCAGTAGCTATACCCACATATTCTCACCAACATGGTTGCCCAAATGTGAGCTGGAAAAGGATGACGTCTATGAACACAACAAAATGGATAATGAAAATCTCCAGAAACTTCGATCCTCCACAAAGAACTATAAGCAACTAAAGGAAAATAGTAGCAGGAGAGGTGGTCCTCCCAAGGGAAGAGCATGGAATTGGTCACCCAATGTCAAATGGTCATTCCTGATAACATGCCTATAAGTCACAATATACAATATACAAACAGAACAGGTTATATTTAGGATCATATATATATATATATACATATATATACATATGCATGCAGTAACAATTAGTTGGAAAATAAGAGACCATGAATTTGAAGGAGAGTGCAAAATGATCTCAGAGGTCATAAAAGGGCATTGGATCTCTGTAGCTGGAGTTATAGAAGGCTGTGAACTTCTTAACATTGTTGGTGGAACTCCCCTGAGCCATCTTTCAACCCCTTGGTACCTGTTCTTAGAAGAACCATGAAACCTTGGTTCCATAATTATTATAAAAAAAATCTAGAAATGATTGCATATATAGGGTCGAAGAGTTTTGGCTAGAGACCAGTTTGTTACTCATTGAAACTCACATTGGTATTACTGTGCTAATTAAACACATGTAGTTATTTACATCTAAAGCTTTCCTTTATCTTCTTTTCCATCTCACTTTATAAATAACTCAAGTTTAGGTTACGAAAGGGTAATTCCCCAAAGTAATAATAAGATATGCAATCCTGGGTTTTCATAAATAACATTTTCCCAGAAACCTTTTACAGAAACTATCTTGAACTATGAAACAATTTTCTTGCATTTGATGTAAATATAGTACTCATGAATTTTAAATATTCTCAGTATGCTACATTCTAACAACTTTAAACAACTGAAAAATGCATATGAAGTCCCAGGAAAAGGGGAAGACGGGAAGGAGGAAAGGGGATAGCGCTGTCGTCTTCTCTACAGTTTTGTACAGCATTTAACTATCACACAATAAAGTCTAGAGACCACCAGCTCTAAGAATTCAATGGTGCACCTTGAAGATGCGTACATTCAATAGAAATAAGGATGTATATTCTAACAATAGTAATATTTAAACAGGAAAATCATTCTTGTGGGCCACAAGAATATATCATAGAGATTCAGCTGTGTATTAAAGCTATACTTTGGCCGGCCAAGGGTCTGTCAAAAGGCAAAGCCATTTATTATGAATATTTGGTGTTATCCATCCTTTAATATTTCATCTGTCTTCTACTGAAATTTCTACTGAAATTCTTGCATGGCCAAATATTTTCAGACCTGCTGAACTTCTAGGTAACTTCCCTGCTGGAGCCAGAGCTTGGATAAGGTCACAGCAAAGACAAGCTGGAAGAGAAGCATAGTTTTGCTTCTTGTGCAAATGAAGCTCAGACCATCCCCCTGATCTGAGGCCTAGCAGCTCTCCAGAGCAACTGACTGAGAAGAAAACAGGTTTTTACATATCAAGGTGAGAGGTAGAATAACATTCCTGAGGAGGCAGAGAACAGCTTGCCCAGGGAAAGAAAGGGCAGGCATTTTCTGTAGAAAGAGACAGAACAGCATGGCGGGAGAGAAGTGAGGAAGACAGAGGATATCAAGAGGGTAATCAGATCTCATGTAGAGTTTTCTGAGTAGACAGTAGTGGAAAATGAGAAAACAGAGGACGAAGATGAGTCTGGTAGCATAGGAGTTTAGTCATTAGCAGGACTATGAGCTAGGGAACTGGACAGAATTGAACCTATAGAAACATGATTTCATCCCAGAGAAATGAAGTAAATGGATATAGAGCTTGGTATGTCTAGAGTTACTCCTGCCTTGAATGCCTGGTGGTGCTACAGCTGTATTGATAGAATTTTGTCTTAGAGGGATAAAGTTAACAGACATAAGAACATGGTGTACGTAGATTTTTTTTTCCCTCAGATATCCCGTGCGGGAAGTAGCTAAACCCCTGGACCCCTGGGTACTCTATAAATCATCTATCACAAAGGTAAAAGATAATCATTTTGTAGGACTGAGGTTATGGGTCACAAATATGAAAATCCAAGGATGGCTTGTGTACAGTGGACTGTATGCCCTGGTCAATCATGGTGGAAAGTGTCAGAGATTGATGGGTAGTCATGGTTCTTTCTATTGGTTAAGAAATTAAAGGAAATAGTAAATAATTTCACCTTACAGCACATTTAACATACAGTTGTTTGGGGAATACTTATAAGATTTACTTTGTCCAAAGAGAACAAACTTAATTCATGTTCCAGTTTGCTTTCTGTTGCTGTGATACGCACCATGACTAAAAGCAATTTGAGTGAAGAAAATTTTTGCTTTATCTTATACTTCCAGGTCACGTTTCATTATTGAGGGAAATCAGGGCAGCATTTCAAGGGAAGAATCTGGAGGCAGGAACTGAAGCAGAGTATGGAGAAGTGCTGCTCACAGGTTCACTCCCTGGTTCACTGAGCAGCTAGTTTGTTTTATACAATGCAAGCTCATGGATTTATGGAATCAGCTTAGGGATGGTACTGTCCAGAGCAGACCATGCTCTCACACAACAATCATCAACTGAAACAATGCCCCACAGATATGGCCACAGGCTATTTTCATCCAGTCAATATTCAACCGAGACTCCCACAGATACTTGAGCTGTGCCATGTTGACAGTTGAAGATAACTAGAAGACCAAGGAAACCTTAAAAGTAGATATTTTAGAGAAAAGAACAAGCAAAACCTCTCCTATTTTCATCATGATTTATCTTTGATGCCATTATTTAGTATAATTTGATAAATAGAGCCTTAAAAAGTTGTATTGTACCAATAAAAGTACAAAGAATATTATTTATAAAAGTCTACAAGAATATAAATTTTTATTCTTGTGCTAGATAATTGGGAAGTGGTGAGTAGGATTCAGTAGCTTTTATATGCACATCTGCATATGTTAGATGGTTATAATAGAATTAAATACTCCATTTGTTAATATTTTTAATCTAATATTAATTGTAAAATTGCTTTCATTTGGTGCTGCTATAGCAGAGCACCTGCCACTAAAAGGCAGATATGCATCTTTACTGTTCTAGAATCAAGTCCAAGGGAGAGGGTGAATAGAATCAAAACACATCATGTGAAATTCTCAACTAAGGAAAAAGAGGAAGAGCTAAGGATGAGGACTGAGGTATTAATTCTGTTCGATATTTGACTCATGCCTGCTCTCTTTGCAGACAGTCAATGTCTAGCTTTCTTGTTTGGTTGCATGTGTTCAGTCATAGTCCACTGTGTGATCAAATCACAGTTTCTCTATTTGACTGGATAACCTTTTTTTAAAAAAAAAATTATTATTATGTACTAGCACAGAGTGAAAGTTAGACCATATCAATTCAACAGACTCAGATAGATTCACACTAGAACTGTGTTAGAATGTGAGTCAATAACCTTTATTTGTCACACAGGAAAGGTTAGGTGCTTGGAATCCCTGTGTGTTTTGTTGGCAAAGACAGAGGTTTTATGGATTTTGAGGGAGTAGTGCCATCTAATCCCTGCTGCATTTGTGTGGTGGACTCTCACACAAAGAAGACCTGCAAGTCTGACCTGTCTTCCTCAGGGACTCTCACTGGAGAAACTGTGGTGACCTGTCAGGAAGGAAAGGTCTCTGTGAAAAGTTCACAAGTAGCAGCCAAGTTCTTCTTACAGGCAATGTTTGCTTAACTGCAGACAAAGTCTTCTGTTCTGCATTACTCCAGCATCCAGTATGGACATTGATCAAAGCCCCTGCTTTGACAACTAATGAGATCATATTTTCAACCAGTGTACAGGGTACTTGCTTAAGTTTCTAGTCTCAAAAATATTCTTCATTTGTGAGCTGTATTATCTTGGACAGTTTACATAACCTTGTGCAATTCTGGTTTCTGGGTCAATAGAACAATCATGTAGATATTTAAGGGGCTTGGATTGATAAAATAAAATGTGCAAAACACTGGCACATGGTAAATTCTCAATAAATGATGTTTTTCTCTGAACAAAATTCTGTGGCTAATTCTGGAAAAATAGCAAGGGGATTATTGGAAGCTAAACAGACAAAGACAACTTACAGAATGCATGGTTTGTGAAGCTTAAGGAAAATTCCAAATTGATATTTAGCAATAAAACACCAGAATATTTTTCAGAATGGAAAACTGGTCAATGAAAAAACACATAACCACATTTTACTACATTGAAGTATTGGCAATTCATTTTGCAATGTCAAATATTGCTTTATTAAAATAACTAAAAATCATGCATATGTAAACAAAAAGAAAAAAGTTTTCATAGTTATGTGTAATACTAGAAGATTGCAATGGCAGAGTTTTAAGGTGTGCTTGCAGCTCTCTGTACACAGAGGTCTAAAGTATCTAGTCCTCTCATATCAATAAATAGAAAATAACAACTCAATGGAAGAAAATGAACAGTTCTTCTGCATGTGGAGGGAGAACTACTGAGTTCCATGTGAGACCAAAGCTCCTCCATTTTTACAGAATCACAAGTTAATCATGTCATGGTGACTGTGTAACCATGGAATGTCCCAATCCTGGTCTCCATGGTGATTGTTTAACAATGAAATGTCCCCACCTGAGGGCAGCCAATGAGAAAAGGTGACAGGCAACTACTCCCCTTAGAAGCAAGATTAAACCACAATTTCTGAAAAGTTTCTAGAAACAAGCCAATCAGAAATGTACATGTATAGAAATCCCCTGCTGTTGTAATCTTGTGGGTTTTGCCTTTAAAAAGCTGTGCAGAATTCAGGCTGGGTACTTCCCCCAGTCTCCACTGAGTTGGATGTGTTGGATGAGGTCCTTGCCTAGGCTTGTATTGCTCCCGAATATCCTGAATTAAAGCCTTGCTTTTGCATTCTGGTATGCTCATCTTCGGTGGTCTCTCTGAGGTTCTCTATCTGGGCACAACATTCCATACATAATAAGATAAAGAAAATTAAAACTGTGCTTAGAGTTCCATGTGGACCTTTAGGACTGATGTAATTTTAACTATGTAAATTTGGCTAATGAATAGTATTGGTTAAACCTATAACAAAGCAAGAAAAAGCAAATACTTCTTTCTGAAATATAATTTGTAGCAAGGATGTGTGACTAACTTAATTTAAAGTTGCAATTAATTACACTATTTTGAGTTGGAGGAATTTGTTTATGTTAACCAACATTCTCAGAAATCTCCAGTGACCCATGTCTTTTTCCAATCTTGGCGCCTTGTGTGTAGGTAAGAACTAAGGCTTTCTTCTCAGCCAATAATATGTAAGGAAGTGTTGGTCATTCATGTCTGTGATTATGTAAACTATTAAGAGAAAGAGAAAGACATCTCACAGTTGTAAGGAAGGCCTTTAGCAATCCAGCTTTAATTTATCCGGGGTATAACTGATCTAAACAAGCTTCCCTGAAAAAGAGGAACTTAAAGAAGCAAGACCTAAAAGCGTCAGACAAATTCCTGCTGGTTTAAAATAAACAGCAAGCTGTGACTTCCAGAACTACACAGAACTAGGTTTGTCGACTACCTCAGTGTGCTCATAGTGGATTCAGGTACCTTAGATGCAGTCTATCTAGCTCCATTTCAGCTTTGTGTGAATCTGGGTAGAAGACTCAATCCCTCCATTCTGGATTCTGTATCCACAGGAACTGTGAGATAATAAGTAATATTTTTAAGCCTTTAAATTTGCAGACATTTTTTAATGTGTATATGGAAGACTGATAGGATATTTCTTACACAGATGTCCACAGGTGAAGTGATGTATACTGTTAGCCACATTAACATGTCACAAGGTAAACAAGGACTGGTCTGTCTGTACAATGGGCACTACTAAATTTACAATAGAATTAAGTGATGCAACTATGAGGACATCTCAAATATGACTTCAGTTTATGACAAAAACTTTTCTGAAAGGATGACTTCTGAAGACCACATGTAGCACGTTTGAGGGAGCGACATCATCTCTGTGCTTTTTTAGTCTGTATTTGGGATATGCTTCTGTGTTCTGAAGCTGGGGAATGATTTTGATGTTGCTATTTGATTAATTAATGTTAATATGCATATATGGTGTGTGTGTGTGTGTGTGTGTGTGTGTGTGTGTGTGTGTGTGATGCCCATGAGTGTAAAGGAGTATATTCCTGTACTTGTGCATGGAGAGGTCAGAGAAAGATGCTGATGTTTTTTTTTTTTTTTTTTTTTTTTTTTTTTTTTTTTTTTTTTTTTTTTTCTCTCTACCTTAATGCCTTGAGTCAGGGTCCCTCACAGAAGATCACAGTTATGTCAAAATTGGCAAGCCATTAGTCTCTTCAGATTAGCCTGTTTCTGTCCCCACCTCCCATTGCTAGAGTGAGAAGTAGAGGCAGTCATATTTAGGTTTTAATATGAGTGCTAGGGTCTCAAACTCAGGTTAAAGTGCAAGTAGGCTTGCCACACTGAGCATGTCTCTGTATCTGAGTGTACTTCTATTCACCAACCCCGGCGAAGAAAGGAAGAAAAGGAAAGAAGGAGGTACAGGAATAGTTTCATTCTCCACAATTCATTCTAATTGCCTACTGTTTAAGATGCCACTTGGGAGCCATTATGCTCTGAAGGGAAGTGTGTTCATATAGCAGACCACCTGGGAACTCTGTGGAGTTACAAGAGTAGTAATTTGCAAAATACTCTCTGGAGAAAAAGCAAGAAACACAGTTTGCATGCCTCTTTCCTTCAAGGTGTTATACACTATGGGAAATAGATCAAACAAATTCATTATGACACAAGAATTTCATAAACTCAAAGGGCTATTGCTATAATGTTAAGCAAGGAGCTTGGGGAACTCTTAATTTCTACACAAGCTACTACTTCAATACAAAAAAATTCCTATCATTTTACAAACCTCAGGAAAAAAAGTATTAATAAGCTCCTCCTCTGGCTCTATGGAATTTTTAAAACAGGTATGTTTTAGTTGTGTTATTCTATTAGAATAAGTAGTTAATGTATTTCATTCTTGAAAAAATTTATTTCTAATGTTACTAACATGATTATTCTCTCATTTTTTTTTTGTCTTTGATTTCACTGTGGGATGAGACTTTGTTTGCATGGAATATATATTTAAGAATTTATTTTAAGGTTATTATTTTAAGAAAGTTCTAGAAGGAAAACTCCAAACCAAGGAAGTTTGGGCATATACACAAAGGATGATCAATCATGCCACAAGGACACTTGCTCAACTATGTTCATAGCAGCATCATTTGTAATAGCCAGAACCTGGAAACATCCTAAATGCCCCTCAACCAAAGTATGGATAAGGAAAATGTGGTACATTTACACAATGGATTATTATTCAGTTGTAAAAAACATAGACCTCATGAAATTTGCAGGTAAATAGATGGAATTAGAAAAAATAATTCTGAATGAGATAACCCAGACTCAGAAAGAGAAACATGGTATGTGCTCACTCATATGTGGATATTAGGAGTAAGGTACAGGATAACCAAGCTACAATCCACAGCCCCAGAGAGGCTAGATAACATAGAGGACCCAAAGAGGAATGCATGGGATTTCTTGGGTAAACTGATGGCAGCAGTGGGGGAGAGGGGTATGAGAGAAGAAAAATAATCATATGAAAATTTTGGCCACAACCACACTTCTAGGATTATCTAACATACATGAAAAAAAAAGTGTACATTCAACAGTTTCTGATGCTGACCTTCATGGATAGCTCTACAAAATTCTGGTTACAATATAGAGTCTCTTAACCTGTTTTGATTGATGGCTGTAAATGATCTATGCAGCTCCAGACTAATATGTGTTTATTAGTCCTAGATGCTCCCCTGAGAAACCAGTGTCTGTTGCAGAGACAAGTCATACTCTAGTAATGTTGCATCTTTCAATGATAAATAATTATGGTAAATTCAAGTTCAATACCACATTTAACTCTAATATTCTCTGAAACAGCATCACTAGAAATGGCAGCAGTGACATCTATTTACCTAGATGATCCCAGAACACACACACACACACACACACACACACACACACACACACACATCTACAACACACATACATGCATGCACAAATATATACACACGAACATCACATATTCTACAAATCATGATTTTCTTATGTCATTTTATAAGAGTAAGTCCAATGTTTTTAATTAAACTCAGATTAATTTTAGTTTAGGATTAAGTCTCATGTTATTCCCCATTCCTTACAATAAATGCTAGCTAAGGTTTTGGAACTGTTCATAGCAATGTTTGCCTGATATTCAGCAGTGTCCTGCTGGGAAGCTGTAATCACTTACTGAAAATTAAATTGCATAACTCCAAGTAGATCTACAGTTATTTCTTCCCCAGCTGGATTTCAGAGTGAAGACAGAAGTCATTTTGAACTTGCATTTTTCTTTTTATTAATAAACAGCTTCCTAGGTTTGTGCATACCCTAAGAATATCAGCAAGATTATTTCCACAAATCTGTCGAAGTTTCCCTTTAGATTTACTAACTTACGTGCAAGTTACAGCTTTCTAAGTTCCCTGCAAAGAAAAGTACCTTGGTTTTGGTGAAGTTCCATGAATTTCTGAGCTGGTAGTTTCCAGTTTCAGATAAAATGATTTCATATGATTGAATTGCATAGCTATCATTGCCTCGGGAATATATTAAAATGGAAACTCACTCCAAAACAGACCAAACAAAATGAACTCAAAATGTGCAATTTCAGTCTACATTGAATAAAGTGTTGTGCAATATTTTCTTAATATAGGAGGAGACTTTGTGTGGATGTGACTGAAGTGCCTCTACTTTAATTTTTCTTTATATCTGGCATTAATGTATTACTATCTTTTCCACTTGAGAGATTATCTTTTAATCAACCATCACAATTAGCATGCAAATGAAAGAAAATATCTCAGATTCTTGCCATGCCATTGAAGAGAGTTCATGGATAAGAAATTGAACATCAAAATCATATCCTTTAGATACCGTACATTCTTATTTATATGTTAGAGCTACAAAAACATTGGTGTTATAGAGACAATATGGAAGAGCAGCTAAGAAGATTATAGCAGAAGGCTGAATAGAAAGGTTGTGAAGGGGAACAGGCATGCAGTTAAGCATGGGTAGCTAATACAACAGTAGAATAACTAGAAGTAACAACTAATATGTTTTAAAACAAAGAACAAGAAGATTTTTAAATGTTTCTGTGATGGTTTATATTAGAAATGTCCCCTATTTTAAACTGTAGGTCAGATATATGAAGACTTGTTCCTCAGTTGGTGGCTCTGTTTGTGAGGTAATCTGCAAGTACATCATTGCTGAAGGACTGGATTGGGATGGGCTTTGGAATTGATAGTCTTCATGTTTGTGGTTGAAGGCATGATCAATCCATCTTGCTTCAGCTGCCTGCTACCAGACTCTCTTGCCTTTGTGGACCTTCCTTATGGAACAGTAAATCAAAATAAAATCTTTCTTCTGTGAATTGTCTGCTCATGGTATTTTACCTCAATAACAGAAGACTAATGAATACAATTCCCAACACAAAAATGAAATGATGGATATGTCAGCCATGCTCATTGTTACAGTCATCACATATTAGATACATACTGATATTTGTAATTATCGAGTATCAATTAAAATAAATAAAAATGGCATAAATTTTCCATTCAATGAATGGGCTGATAGTCTCCATAATTGAACATTTCTTTTCAGTAGAAATAATGTAGGTAAATAGCACAATTTTAGGGTCCTGTATTTTAGGCGTTCTCTCTCTGCCTATATTTTTTTCATCTTCACAGTATATTATCTCACTGTGCTGGATAGTTTTATATCAACTTGACACAAGCTGAAGTCATCTGAGATGAAGGAATATCAATTAAGAAAATGCCTCCATAAGAATGGGCTGTAGGCAAGCCTATAAGGCGTTTTCTTAATTAGTGATAAGCAGAGAGGGCTTAGTCCATTGTGGGTGGTGCCATCCTTGGGGTGGTGATCCTGAGTTCTATAAGAAAGCAAGCTGAGCAAGCCAGTAAACAGCATCTTTTCATGGCCTCTGCATCAGCTCTTGCCTCCAGTTCCAGCCCTGCTTGAGTTCCTGTCCTGACATCATTCAGTGATGAACTACACTGTGGAAATATAAGCCAAACTATTTCCTCCCCAACTTGTGTTTGGTCATGATGTCCCATTGCAGCAATATTAACCCTAAGACACTCATTCAACAAGTTTTTTAATTAATGTAACTATATTTACTTTTGTAAGAAAAATGAGTTCATATTATCTGGATAGCTTTGATTCAATCTCTTGAATTATAAATGATATGGATAATATTCTAAATTATAATTGCAGTATTCTATAGCATAGTTATTTCCACTACTCCATTTACATCTGATTTTGTAGCTTTTGAGTCTGTTAGTACTTGCACCTTAGTGAGAAATGACTTGTATCAGTCACTAGATTTCACTGGCATCTGTGACACCTGGAGGAGATGGCTTTTCTCACTATGACTTTGTTTTATAAGCAGAATATTCTCCTTGGGAAAGCAAATGCACTATTATTTTAACCTTGAACATTGAAAACAATATGCTATAATTTTTCATGAGATCAGAAATGCATACAGAGATGAAAAAGAAATGCTGGTTTATGAGAAAATTACTATAGATATGAGGAATTAACATTAATATGACATCAAAATCTGTAAAACAAAGATGACTAGACTGCTACTCACAACACCAAGCAGGCTACCTAGAAAACAAGACCCTAAGAAAGCCACAAGGATCCCCCAGACAGAGAAGTGGATGAGATATACATGAACAACCTGAACATGAGTGGGGGTAATGAAGGGCAAGAGTTGAGGGAAAGAGAGCTTAGGGGAGCTGGAGATCCCAGCTGGATCAAGAACAGAGAGGGAGAACAAGGAATAAGAGACCATGATAAATGAAGACCACATGAGAAAAGGAAGAAACAAAGTGCTAGAGAAGTCCCCAGAAATCCACAAAGATACCTCTACAATAGACTACTGGCAATGGTCAAGAGAAAGCCCGAACTGACCTACTCTGGTGATAGGATGGCCAAACACCCTATCGTGCTAGAAATCTCATCCTATGACTGAGGGAAGTGGATGCAGAGATTCACTTCCAGGCCCCAGGTGGAGCTCTGGGAGTCCAATTTGTGATAAAGAGGAGGGATTGTATGAGTGAGAATTGTTGAGACCAAGACTGGAAAAAGCACAGGGACAAATAGCCAAACTAGTGGAAACACATGAACTATGAATCAATAGCTGAGGAGCCCCCAAATGGATCAGGCCCTCTGGATAAGTAAGGCAGTTGATTAACTTGAAGTGTTTGGGAGGCCCCCAGGCAGTGGGACTGGGACTTGTCCTTAGTATATGAGCTGGTTGTTTGGATCCTGGGGTTTATGCAGGGACACTTTGCTCAGCCTTGGAGGAGGGGACTGGACCTGCCTGGACTGAATCTACCAGGTTGAGCTGAATCCCCAGGGGAGTCTTTGCCCTGGAGGAGATGGAAATGGGGGGGGGAATGAGGGGAAGGTGTGGGGAGTAGGGGGGAGGGGGGGAGAGGGGAATCTATGGCTGATATGTAAAATAAAATTGTAAAATTAAATTAAATTAAAAATATGACATCAAAATCATAGTATGTATCTGACATAAAGAGAAAAGAGGATTCAGGAAAAATATAGTCCTTTGTCATTTTCAAGAACTGATTTTAGTTTATGTTGAAAATGTTGCGATGAAAATTATTCCACAGGCTGCCCCAGTTGCCAACCAGCAGGGAAGACTCCTGTGGGCAGGCTCTTCCACCAAAATCCCCCATCAGATACTACAATCTACAAGACCCACACCCTACCCCAAACCTATCCATACCCCTGTGACCCAGGTAGCTTCCTGAGACACAGAATCTACCAGTTCTCACTGGACCAAGAGGTGAGTGACTTTTCTCCCACCCAGAGTGTCCTGCCTCTAGGACCTAGGACCTGGAACACAACAAGTCCATGGGAACCCCTACCAAACAGCTGCCCCAGTTTCCAGCCAGCAGGGAAGACTCCTGCAAAAAGGCTCCTCCACCAATAACTCCCCATCAGACCCTGCAATCTATCAGACATATGACACACCCCCAAACCTACCCATCCCCCTGAGACTTCAGTGGCTTCCTGAGACACAGAATCTGCCAGCTCTCATTGGACCAAGAAAGTCCTCCTGAGACAAAGAATCTGCCAGCTCTGCTTGGACCAAGAGCCCTGATAGGATCAAGAGCAGCTCCTTGAGACACAGAATCAGGCAGCTTGGTTTGGACAAGAGCAGTTCCCTGAGACATAGAATCTGCCAGTTCCAATTAGACCAAGAATTAAGATTGGACTAAAGTGGCCCCCTGAAACACAGACATAGCAAGCACAGACTGGACCAAGAGCAGCTTGCTCAGACACAGGCACCTCTTGAACCAATTAAGGGAAGAGATTGAGAGAAACCAGTGCAAAAATATATACAACAGTATAAAGAGCAATATGGTATCACCAGAACCTAGTAGTTCTACAACAGTAAGACCTGAACATTACAATGTAGAAGAAGCAGAAGAAAAATGATCTTAAAAATAACTTTATGAAGATAATAGAGGCCTTTTAAGAGGAAATGAAAAATTCCCTTAAGGAAATTGAGGAAAAGACAAACAAAAATTTGGAAGAAATCAATAAATCCCTTAAAGAAAGACAAGAAAACAATGAAAAGGCAATTAAACATGTGAAGGAAACAGTTCAAGACCTGAAAATTGAAACAGAAACAATGAAGAAGACATAAAGTTAGGGAGTGTGGGAAAATGAGAATCTGAGTAAACAAACAGGAACTGCAGATGCAAGCATAACCTACAGAATATAAGAGATGAAGAGAGAATCTCTGACATTGAGCATATAATAGAGGAAGTAGATTCCTCAGTCAAAGAAAACACCAAAGCCAATAAAAGTCATAACCAAAAATGTCCATGAAACTTGGGATACCGTGAAAAGGCCAAATCTAAGAACAACAAATAGACTAGACGCCCCCCCCCCAAAAAAAAGTCCACTGCCACATAATAATTAAACCATTAAACATCCAGAATAAAGAAAGAATATTAATAGCAGCAAAGGGAAATAGCCAAGTGACTTACAAAAGTAGACCCATCAGAATAACACCTGATTTCTCAATGGAGACTCTGAAAGCCAGAATGCCCTGGACAGATGTAATGCAGACACTAAGAGACCAGGGATTATAGGCCAGACTACTATACCCAGCAAAACCTTCAATCACCATAGATAGAGTCTACAAGATATTCCAAGAGAAAAGCAGATTTAAACAATATCTATCCACAAATCCAGCCCCACAGAAAGTACTAGAAGGAAAACTCCAACCTAAGGAAGTCAGAGGCACCCACAAAAAACACAGGCAATAGATATCCCCAAAGCAGCAATTCCCAAAGAAGGGAAAAACACAAACACTATCACCAAAAGATAACAGAAATTAAGAATCACTAATCATTAATATACCCTAATATCAATGGACTCAATCCACATATAAAAAGACACAGGCTAACAGAATGGATATGAAATCAGGATCAACCACTCTGCCACATACAAAAAACACACCTCAACTTCAAAGACAGACACTACCTCAGAGTAAAAGGCTGGGAAAAGACTTTCTAATCAAATGGACTTAAGAAGCAGGCTGGTGTAGCTATCCTAATACATAACAAAATAAACTTCAAACTAAAGTCAATCAAAAGAGATCACGAAGGATATTACATATTCATCACAGAAAAAATCCACAAAGAGAAAGTCTCAATTCTGAACATTTATGCCTCACATACAAGGGCACCAACATGTGTAAAATAAACATTACTGAAGCTTCTATCATACATAAAACCCCACACAATAATAGTGGAAAGACTTCAATACACTACTCTCAACAATGGACACATCTGCCAGAAAGAACCTCAATAGAGAAATAAGGAATCTAACAGATGTCATGACTCAAATGGACTTAATAGATATCTACAGAACATTCTACCCTAACACAAAAGAATATACCTTCGCCGCGTGTGGCGCACGCCTTAATCCACACTTGGAGCAGAGCAGGCGATCTCTGTGATTCGAGGCAGCCTGGCTACAATAGTTCAGGAAAGGCGCAAAACTACATAGAGAAACCTGTCTCGAAAAAACCAAAAAAAAAAAAAAAAAAAAAAAAAAAAAAAAAAAGAATATACCTTCGTCTCAGCACCCCATGGAACCTTCTCTAAAATCAACCACATGCTCAATTACAAAGCAAATATCTTTTTTTTTTTTGTTTGTTTGTTTTTTTTTTGGGTTTTCGAGACAGGGTTTCTCTGTGTAGCTTTGCGCTTTCCTGGAGCTCACTTGGTAGCCCAGGCTGGCCTCGAACTCACAGAGATCCGCCTGCTCTCCTCCAGTGCTGGATTAAAGCGTGCGCCACCACGGCTCTCAAAACAGATAAAAAAAAAAAATATTGGAATAACATTCCTGTATTTTATCAGACCACCATGGCTTAAAGTTAGATTTCAACAACAATAAAAATTACAGAAAGCCTACAATTGCATGGAAACTGAATAATGCTCAACTGTATCACCAATGGGTCAAGGAAGAAATAAGAAAGAAATTAAAGACTTCCTAGAATTCAATGAAAATGAATGTACTACATACCCAAACTTATGAGACTCTAAGAAAGCAGTGCTAAGAGGAAAATTCATAGCTCTAAATGCTCACATAAAGAAGTTGGAGAAATGTCATACTAGCAACTTAACAGCAAAACTAAAGGCTCTAGAACAAAAAGAAGCACATTCACTCAGGCAGAATAGATGCCCAGGAAATAATCAAATAGAGAGCTGAAATCAATAAAATAGAAACAAAGAGAACAATACAAAGAATCAATGAAACAAATAGCTGGTTCTTTGAGAAAATCAACAAGATAGACAAGCCCTTGTCTATACTAACCAAAAGGCAGAGAGAGAACATCCATATTAACAAAATCAGAAATGAAAAGGGAGACATAACAACAGACAATGAGAAAATCCAGAGAATCATCAGATCATCCTTCAAAAACCTATACTCCACAAAATTGGAAAAAATCTAAAAGGAATGGACAATTTTCTGGATATGTACCACATACCAAAATTAAAGCAAAAACAGATAAACAATTTGAATAGACCTATAACCCCTAAGGAAATAGAATCAGTCATTTAAAGTTTCCCAACCAAAAAAAAAAATGCCCAGAGCCAGATGGTTTTAGTGCAGAATTCCACCAGAATTTCAAAGAGCTAATACAATTCTCTTCAAATTATTTCACACAACAGAAACAGAAGGAACATTGTCAAAATCTTTGAGGCTACAGTTATCCTAACACCCAAACCACACAAAGATGCAAAAAAGAAAGAGAATTACAGACCAATGTCCCTCATGAACATTGATGAAAAAATACTCAATAAAATACTGGCAAAATGAATCCAAGAACACATCAAAAAAATCATCCACCATGATCAAGATCAAGTAGGCTTCATCTCAGAGATACAGGGATGATTCAACATATGAAAGTCTATCAATGTAATACACCACATAAACAAACTGAAAAAAATTAAAAACAAATAAAAAAATAAAACAAAGCATGATCATCTCATTAGATGCTGAAAATGCCTTTGACAAAATTCAACACCCTTTCATGATAAAGGTCTTGGAGAGAGCAGGAATACAAGGAACATAACTAAACTTAATGAAGGCAATTTACAGCAAGCTCAACAGCCAACATCAAGTTAAATGGAGAGAAACTCAAAGCGATTCCATTAAAATCAGGAACAAGACAAGGCTGTTGGCTCTCTCTGTATCTATTGATGTCCTAGCTAGAGCAATAAGACAACAAAGGAGATCAAGGGGATTCAAATTGGAAAGGAAGAAGTCAAACTTTCACTACTTGCAGACTATATAATATAATAGTATACATAAGTAGCCCCCAAAATTCTACCAGGGAACTCCTACAGCTGATAAACACCTTCAGTAATGTGGCAGGATACAAATGATAAATGGGCTGAGAAAGAAATCCATCACCTTTTATAATAACCACAAATAATATAAAATACCTTGGAGTAACTCTAAGCAAGTGAAAGACCTACATGACAAGGACGTCAAGTCTCTGAAGGAAGAAATTGAAGAAGATATCAGAAATGGAAAAATCTCCCATGCTCATGGATAGGTAGGATTAACATAGTAAAAATTACAATCTTACCAAAAGCAATCTACATATTCAATGCAATCCCCATCAAAATCCCAACACATTTCTTCATAGACCTCAAAAGAAAAATACGCAACTTCACATGCAAAAAAAAAAACCTCAGGATAGCTAAAACAATCCTGTATAATAAAGCCACCTCTGGAGGCATCACCATCCCTGACTTCAAGTTCTTGTATAGAGCTATACTAATAAAAGCAGCTTGGTACTGGCATAAAAACTGACATGTGGTCCAATGGAATCAAATTGAAGATGCTGACATTAACCCACATACCTATGAACACCTGATTTTTGACAAAGAAGCCAAAAGTGTACAATGGAAAAAAGAAAGCATCTTCAACAAATGGTGCTGGCATAACTGGATGTCGACATGTAGAAGACTGCAAAAAGATCCTTATCTATTGCCATGCACAAAAATCAAATCCAAATAGATCAAAGACCTCAATATAAAACCAGTTACACTGAACCTGATAGAAGAGAAAGTAGGAAGTAGTCTTGAATGCATTGGCACAGGAGACTACTTCCTAAATAGAACACCAGTAGCATAGCTACTGAGAGCAACAATTTATAAATGGGACCTCCTGAAACTGAGAAGAATCTGTAAGGCAAAGGACATGGTAAATAAGACAAAAAAGACAGCCTACAGAATGGGAAAAGATCTTTACCAACCCCACATCTGACAGAGGACTGATCTCCAAAGTATGTAGAGAACTCAAGAAACTAGACATCAAAATACCAAACAATCCAATTAAAAATGGGCTACAGAGCTAAACAGAGAATTCTCAACAGAAGAGTCTCACATGGCCAAAAGTCATTTAAGGAAATGCATCTTATACCTGTCAAAAACACTGATGAAGCTTACGTTGGAGATGATGAATACTCCTCCACTGTTTGTGGGAGTGCAAACTTGTACAACCACTTTGGAAATCAGTATGGAGGTTTCTCAGAAAATTGGGAATCAATCTTCTTCAAGACCCACCTATACCACTCTTCAGCATATACCCAAGGAATGCTCAATCATACCACAAGAACACAGGATGAACTATGTTAATAGCAGCATTACTCATAATAGCCAGAACCTGGAAACAAACTGATGCCCCTCAACTGAAGAATGGATTTAAAAATGTGATACATATACACAATGGAGTACTACTCCAGATTGAAAAAAAACAATGACATCATGAAATTTTCAGGCAAATGGATGGAACTAGAAAATATCACCCTGAGTGAGGTAACCCAGACTCAGAAGGACAAACATGGTATGTACTCACTCATAAGTGGAAACCAGATGTAAAGCAAAGTATAATCAGACTACAACCTACAACTTCAGAGAAACTAGCTAACAAGGAGGACCCAGTTTATGCATGGATTGCCCTAGGAAGAGGAAATAGATGAGATCTCCATAAGTAAACTGGGGATATGGGTTGGACAATGGATGGTAGGGGATGGGGGATGAAAACAAAAGGGAACAGGATGGTCTAGCTGGAACAAGGATGGCGTGGGAGAGTAATGAAAGAGATATCATGATAGAGGAAGACATCATGGGGATAGGGAGACACCAGGGGCTAGGGAAGTTCCCAGGAATCCACTAGGATGACCCCAGCTTAGACTACTACCAATAGTGGAGAGGGTGCCTGAACTGGCCTACACCAGTAATCAGATTGGTGAATACTCTAACTGCCATAGATCCTTTCTCCAGTAACTGATGGAAACAAATGCAGAGATCCACAGCCTAACATCAGGCTGAGTTCCAGGAGTCCAGTCAAAGAGAGACAAGATGGATTCTAAGAGTAAGGGGCATTAAGATCATGATGGGAAACCTACAGAGACAACCAAACCAAACTAGTGGGAACTCATGGAATTTAGACCAACATGTGTAGACCCTGCATGGGACTGGACTAGGCCCTTTGCCTAAGCAAGACAGCTGTGTAGCTTGATCTGCGTAAGGGGACCCTGACAATAGGATTAGCATCCATTTCTGGTGCAGGCTTGTTAGAGCCCACTGCCTATGGTGGGACACCTCTCACAGCCTTGATGAAGCAGGGGTGGGGAGGGTGGGGGTTGGACCTGCTTCTACTGAATGTATCAAGCTCTGCTGACTCCCCATTGGAGGACTTGCCTTCTTGTAGGTGGAGGGGTAGGAGGAGGGAAGAGGTGATTTATGATAGGTATGTAAAATGAATAAAAAATAAAAAAAAGAATCCAATCTGAAGCTAACATTTTTCATGTTCTAAAATATGTATGTGGTCATTACTGAGCATTTCCAACAGTATAACCTACTTCTGTAATAAAGCACGAAGTTATAGGGAAAAAAAAGAAAATTATTCCACAAGAACATTGAATTTCAGACTTCTTTTTTATTCTTTGTGTTTGTGGATTGACCTATAAATACTTCTGGTTGAAGGCATTTATTTTACAAGTCTGGTTTATCTTTGTTCAAATAAACCAAGAGCAATTCAATACATCTCTCTATTATCTATCTATCTTCTATCTCTATCTATCTATCTATCTATCTATCTATCTATCTATCTATCTATCTATCTATCTATCTCATATCTATCATCTCTCAGTTATCAATTACCTATATATTAATTATCTATCTATAATAAATGTATGCTTTTCTTGCCTACATTTATTTTTTATTTGTTAATAAAATACTTAACTAGACTTATAGTCTTGGTCTCATGAGGATCTGGGCAACAAAGAAGATAATCATAATTATGATTCAGTATCCAGCTTCACAGTGTTTAATTTATTGTGTGAAACACACTAATAAGCAAATAATTGTAACAATTTACAGCCTGGAAAATTTTAAACAGTGTGTCCTAAAAGTCTTGATATAGTTGATACTTTAATACCTTCAGAAGTGTGAACGATGCCAACTTATAAATAATCTAAAACCTTTGTTATTTTAAGATCCTAGAGATTTATTTAGAAAATTTTATACAATTTGTTTGATAGCTTTTAATTTTAACATTTATGGGCTCATCTGTTTAAAAGCACCACATGTTGACAGAAACATAACTTAAACGTCTCATGAATATACACAAAAGTGAAGTATTAAACCTTCTAAATCATTTTGATTTTAAGTTAGTAGCACTTATATTTGGGAAGTGAGCTTTATTTATGTCATAATAACACAATGCCAGGAGTAATAACATTGGGAAGAGGAATCTTCCTTGCTGTTTGGATCATGAGAACAGAGAAGTAGGTCTGTGGTCACTAACCCTTTGCTTTGGGCCTTGGCTGAGGCAGATCATCCCGGCAGGGATATTGTGTGGAATAACACTGCCCACTTCATAGCATCTGGAAGGAGAGAGTGAGTAGGGGTGTGGTCCTTCAAGGGACAGTTCAGTGACTTAGTTTCCTTACATTATGTCCACTTTATGTCCCCCCACCTTCTAAAGACTAACAACAAAGAGTTTATAGCACTTGAGCATCTCCAGTGACATTCCATATACAAAATATCAGAGGAAACCAATGAACCTTAAACTGAGGTAAAACGATTGTAAGTATGGAGTGTTCAGCCCTCAGGAGAATTCAGGGGCTTAGAGGTAGTGAATAACTTCAAGGAAACAAAGTTTTCAAATACAACAGAGTGGATGCACACATGAGTTCTCAGTGGCTGTGACTGCATACATGAGAGCTGCACAAGTTCAACTCAGACACATTTCAGCATGGAGGAGGGAAGGTTGACAAGAAGTTCCTCCGCTAGCTGAGGGGCTATTGACATTTCATAGTTCCTGACAGGGGGTGAATCAACCTTCATTAGTTGTGTGGCCTTTGGCATATTGACCACACTCCTAGGCAGGTCCACACTCTCAATAGCAGCCAGGCAAGACAAACTGAATTGATGAAGAAGAAAAAAACTCAATGTTGGGTGTGTAGGAGTATGAAGGTGGAGAGGGTGGATATGAGAGCAATAGTCAGAGCAGGAATTGTAAACAAATACAGTGTATGAAATTCTCAAAGAATTAATAAAATATTATTTTAAAATTGTAAACTATTTATGAGAAAGATTATAAAATGAACAAGATATTAAAATATGAAGGAGAAGGCATTGTGGTAACTCTATTAGAAGACATAACAGATGTCCAGGAAAAACAATAGACAAAATATGAATAGAGGAGATTGCATGCAATGCCTGGAATAATAAGGGTATTTTGTGTGAGACCCCCAGGCACTGTCTTCTCACAACCTTGAAGTGATTTTGCCCCTTTATTTCTCCCTTTTTATTCATTTTCTCTTTTGGCATTTTTTTTCCATTTGATGATGCTTCATTGATCTTTTGTCTTTATTGACTTCAACATCTATGTGAACAATGCAGCCAATTGATAAAATCACTTTGAATTCTCTTCTCATTGCCTGTTAGCTAGCATATGGTTTAGAACTTGTCACTGCTAAGAAATATATGTATCATGAAGACCCATAGTTTATTGGGTCACTCTGTATTTCACAGCTGCTCATTCCAAAGTTTCAGGATGAATATTTTCAGTTTGACTTTAATAACATCAACTGACTCCTGTAATTTCTATGTCCAAAACATTTGCCCAGTGTGCAGGGGAACAGAGAGAGTGAGAAAATGTCATCCAGTCCAGATGGGTAGTTCACATATTAGATATCATTATGGATATTAATTGTTTCCCCACAACCTCTTTTTTTGGTATTCTGGCTGCTTCCTTGTGTCTTTTAAGACTTGTGTGGATCCTCAGAGCTCTGATTTAATCAGTGGATTAATTCATTATTTGATTGTATTATTGGGTGGTAGAGAAGACTTAAGTATAGTGTTAGTTAGGGTAAGCACAGATGAAGCCCTCTGAAATGGTGAGCACAAATAAATCTTTCCTCCTCCAGGCTATTTCTGTAAAGTATTATATCAAGAAGAAAAGTAAACTGATACAGAAAAGTATGAGTACCCACAGCCTAAGCTCACCTATGTCTCCTTAACATTAGGCTGTGGGACAGCCTGTAGAGCATATTCTTAATTAGTGACTAATGAAGGAAGGCCTAGCCCATTGTGGACTGGTGGTCCTGGGTTCTATAAGAAAACAGGCTGAGCAAGCCACCAGGAGCAAGCCAGTAAGTAACACACCTCTGTGACCTTCATCTCCTGTCTCCAGGATTCTGCTCTGCCTGAGTTTCTGTCCTAACTGATGATGAACAACAATGTGGAAGTGTAAGCCAAATAAACTCTTTCCTTCTTATCTTACTCTTTGCTTGTGGTGTTGCCTCACAGCAATCGAAACCCTGAGACATTCAGCAAACTAAAGTTTATCTCCTCTCCCCCATGCTATGTTTGTCTACCAAATGCTTCAGAAATATCTAAAAATCATAATTATAGTCAAAGAAAATAAATCAACTAATAATCCACTAATGTTTCTGATTTCATAACAGTAAGTATCTTAAACTTTGATTCACCGTAAGGACAATGATACAGGCTTCTATTACGAGTCATGTTGAAGATCTATTATTGTGAGCACAGTCCGGCTTAGTATCAGGGTTTTCTATATACTCTGGTGTTTAATGGTGACTGTTAGAGTTTTAATAGCATTGGTGTGTAATCTTCCCTTAAACAAAAATCTGCCCATATCTCACTTTATTTTAAATGAACTTATAAAATGGTAACTGGGAAGAAGACTGGGTCCTAAATGTCATAGGATTACGTTTGGGGTTAAAAGACATAACCCAGCGAATGAATGACAAAATAGTCAGAAACGACACAGGAACTTGGGCTCAGAAATCTTTGGTTTCCTAATAATGCATGTGAGTTTTCTAAAATAAAACAAAGCATGCATTTAAATCAGGTATCAAGAGGAAAAAAAGCTGTGGGAAAATATAAGCAAAGACCCATGAAAATGGCTCTTGACTTGGTCACTCTCATGCCACATCAAGATTCTCAGTCATTTATTCCTAGAGGCTTTGATTTCTAACCTGACATCTACCTCCAGAGACTTCCCTGCTCATTGCATTGAACACTTTTAAGCAGTGAACACCGGACATCATTCATGTGACCTTTTAGAAATAACCTTTTATAATGGAGCAGCACTACCTGAGAGGAAAGAAACGCTGTTCTATGGATACCATAAATAGTATCCTATTTCTTTATATAGTTTTAGTTACTTTCCCTTCAGAAATGAAAATCTTTATTTATTTATTTTTATCAAAGTGCTTTGTATGACTCACTCCTCACTGCTTAATAGGACTGTGATTAGGCAGTACCTTTTGGTCCTCATTCCTACCCTGAAGCACTCTGATAAGACAGAATAGATGTTGAAAGTCATGTTCTCTGCGTGCTAGATACTAGCTGTGATGGGACAGCTCTTAGGACATATGTCAGCCACATTATTTTTATTATTGGTTTATTTGGATAATTTTGCAGAGGAAGTCATATTTTGTCTTTGTTCCTATCTCCAAAAACTTTTAAGTGATCATTTGTATGTATTTGTTATAACTTCCTTTCCATGCACAAGTTTAATAAAGGTTTCCCAATGTCATTGCATTAGAAATACATCTGCAGTAATGATGCTGCATGTCAGATCGGCCTTCTTCCAAAACAATTAGAAATATCAAACAAGGGTCCACTGAGCTGGTTTAGTGTATAAGGATACATGCCACTAAGGCTTTCTCCCTGTATATGAGTCCCAGGACACAGATGATAGACCTAGAGAACTGATTCCCACAGGTTGTCTTCAGACTACCACATGCATGTGATGGCATGTATGTGCACATGTGTGCACCACATGCCCACAGAATTGAAATGTCACTTCAGCAACCAAAACAACACCACCAACAAAAGCCAAAACCAACAAAACATCTAAACAAACGAAGCAAAACAAAAACACTAAACCAAATGATCAAATGTTTTTAAGTATCTGAAGATGCGGGAGAATCTGAGTTCTACTGGTATCTAAATGATCGTGGTGCCTTTAGGCATGGATTTCATGTTTGCTCCTGAACATGGACAAAGCATTCTCAGTGGTCACTTTTCATCTTGATGTAGGCCTCAGTTGTTACTCTCCACCTGGCTAAAATAGTGAAACATAACAGTGCGTACTAACTGTCCAGGAGTTAGAGAGGTTGTTTGAGGTGACACACAGCAGCTGTAAAGAGAGAAAAAGAACTTAAAAAATAAAGATGTAAACATTGACCAGCAACCTGGTGACCGCTATAGCTTTCCTCTGCAGGCACACTCCAGCAAACCCTGCTAAGTTTGAAGGAACCCAGCATGTAATCTAGCGTCTTTCATCTCAAGAGACAAAGGTTTAGAGCTTGTTGAATTCTGTAAATGACAACTGAATTTCCTGATATTATCCATACTGAATGTCATTTTTTTTTGTAGAATTTTTGCCAGTGGAATATTTTCTAACCATCACTCATTTTATTGTCAAGAAGAGAATAGAAGGAAAGATGCTGAAAAATGGTTTTGGGGAGATATTTCTGAAGAATTTTTAGCGTATATACATATATATACACATGCCATACACATACATATATATGTACATATATTATATACATATGTACATAAAACATGTGTATCTAACATAAACAGTAAACTCAAAATAAGCATGATAGTTGTTAGAAATTATATGAGCTTGGCTATAGAACTCCCTGGTCTCTTGTAACTTCTTAACTGATAACAAAAGGCAAACAGTATTTTCTTTTGGTATCCTGTGTGTCTGTATGGAATCTCTAAAACCAGGTTGTTTCTTATCTACTTTCTGTAGATTTTATCTAGGTTTGTAGGCTTTGTGTGACCATGGGATTTGACATACAAGGCATTGAATTAGATATGGCCTCAGTTAGCAGGGCAGGCCAACACGGTTCTTCATTTAGCAGTGATGGGATTGTCTGCTTTAGGACTGATAGAACTTCCTCCATTTCTCAGTGTAGGCCTTCCCTTTGCCCTCCACTTCTCATATTATGTTTTCTTTTCCTCATTTCTCTGATTTAAAGATGTACTGACACCTCTATGGGATACTTCCAATAATTCACTCTTGTCTTCCAATGTGTTTGCACAATGGCTAAGAAAACATTTAGGCAGAGGGCTGTTCCTGAGACTTCTCTTTGTTACCATATTCCAGATCCAATGCTCAACCCACATCGGAATTATCTTCCAGGTTAATTCTGTCAATGACTGTTGAATTGCAAGTTTTACCATTAACTTTTACGTATGCAGATACAGTCATTAATAGCCATCCAGAGCCTTTTACTTTGAATTCTTTTTAGGTTTCTTCTCTGTAGTTTTTCCTTATACTTACAAATGGAGGTTCAAACCTTTTTTTTTTTTTTTTTTTGCATTTTCAAGAATGTAAAAAGTAATTTCCCAGACTTAAGGTAAAACACATACCGTTATATTGATACACAATTTGTTAAACAGGCACGTGCTTTAAAAATACACTCTCAAAAGTGTATGCTAGGAATAAGGCTATTTGAAAGTTTCAAGTTAAAAACAAGGGTTTTTTTTTTTTCTATTTTTCTTTAATAAAAAAACTTTTGGGGAAATCTAAAGTCATATTACTTACAACTGAATGCAAATCATATTTCTCATAAGCAAAACTGAAATCTAAAAAGCATTGAAGTACTGTCGTTAAAAGTCGGTGTGAGACTCATTTTAAATGAAGATTCTTTGGCAAGATAATCCATTCCTAATGGATGAGAGTAAGACAAAGACACTGCCATACTTCTGAGTTCTCAGAAATGTTTTGGGACTTATTAATTCAAAACAAAAGAGTGCTAGAATAGGTGCAAATATAATACATAAGAGTTTCACATTAAAATAAAGACAATTAAGACTACTAGAATTACATAAGGAAAATCAGCCTGTATTTCACTGCTCAATAAAAGTGTAATAGTGAAGATGGAAAGTGCAAGGACATTCCATTTCACAACTGTTAGAATGATTCCAAGTAAACAGAATCCAAAAAGAAACAAATAAACCAAACAAAAAACAGTAATTGCAATAGATACTTGGATGTCAATGTTCTTGCCAATGTTTTTTATATAGATAAGTGGTGGGGAAAAAACCCTAAGTTTCAATAACAGCTAAATGGATAAAGAAAATACATGTCTATATTCAGATTTTATTCATATATACAAAAAAGTGAAGTTTTGATACATGACTTCATATGAATGGACCTGGTAAACAAACGCTAAGACATGGGAGAATGAGAATCGCACACATCTACTCATAAAAACATTTACTCAGGGCAGTGGTGTAAAACACCTTCAATCCCAGAATTTGGGAGGGACGAGAAGGTGGATCTCTGTGAGTTTGATATCAGCTGGTCTACAGAGTGAGTTCCAGGACAGCCAGGGCTACACACTAGTAGCTGTCATGTCCTCAATATTACTGCTCTATGGTTGTAGAATTTCCACTTGAGAAAGTGAAACGTTGTGAAACTTGAATGATGATCAAAGAACACCATAAGAGTAATTAATGATGTTGAATGAAACAATAAATATATCATATTTTGATAAATATATAAGCTTACATATTTAAGATATATTTATTAAGCATAAGTAAAAAATTAATGTAGTATACTCTGTAGTGCATTGTTACTGGCTGAGTTACATGGTGTGTCATTTTAGGATTGATATTCAAAATAACTATTAATAGTGATCCAGAGTGTCCAAGCCAATAAAATGTGCAAGAGATGAATTAATACATGCAGTGAGGACACTTCACTGTTAAAAACCCAGCTCAGTGTCATGCTAGATCTTTCCTCCAAGAAATTAACTGATAGTGCCTATTTACATCTTTTTTTGCTACTCTTTGGAGAGGGGCCCGATTAAAAATATCATTAAAAATAACATAGATAAAGTGCATATATTTTAGGCTCAGAACAAAAATCAATAAAATATCAGGTTAAATCTGTAGTGCCTGTAGTTTCCATGTGGCCTACAATTAAGCACTCTACAATTTTGCATTACAATAAGCAATCAACTGATGACATCTTGGTCAACAGGAGATGCTACATAATGCAATGGTGTTAACCCAACCTGTCATCTTGTCCCCCATGTATCATTATTCTGCTGGCTGCGGTGGCCACAGAGACCTCAATATTCCCTCATGTGTGGTGATATTGTTGTAAACTCTTCTGTTTGTGGGAAAACATTGAAATACAGTTATACATAGACACATGATTCTTTGTATGAAAACTGTCTCTAGTCTATGTCCTGACTCTACCATGTGTGGATATTATCTTAAAATGCACTCTTCCTATTTAAAAACTTTACCAAAAACAATTCTCTGTGTTCTTTGGCATTATCCTCACACTTCTTGTACTTAATTGCTACTTTTTTGTATTCATTTACTTTTGTACTAATCTTGTACTGTTGTATTCTTCATGACTCTGAGGACACTAGGCAATACTAAATTATTTTGTAACCTTGGCATATGGTAGGCTATGCCATCACAGTTTGTATTTGGTACACACTACTATTTTTTTTTTTTTTTTTGGTTTTTCAAGACAGGGTTTCTCTGGGTAGCATTATGCCTTTCCTAGAACTCACTTGGTAGCCCAGGCTGGCCTTAAACTCACAGAGATTCACCTGGCTCTGCCTCCTGAGTGCTGGGATTAAAGATGTGCATCACCACTGCCTGGGCTACTATGTTTTTTTTTTTGTTGTTGTTGTTTTTACCATGATAAAATTGTCTAATGATGATTTCTCATAGTTTAATCCATCATTAATTGACTCATGACTATATTACATTTATGCAGATATTCACATTGTACCTTGGATGCTAGCTTCTCCCTTGCACCCTAAAGTATTTGTTAATGTAGCACTTTCAAGGACAGTTTATGATCTTTTGTGTTTAATTTTATATTTATTTGTTTTTATTTTATGTGTATGAATGTTTACCTGTACATGTGTATATGCTCGGCATACATGCATGGTGCCCCTAGAAGTGAGCGGAATATCACAGTTCCCTTGAAACTGGAATTAATAGAAGTGTGAACCATTTGACCATAGGTACTGGGATCTGAATTCTAGTCATCTGTAAGAGCAGCAAGTGCTCTTAACTTCCTTGACATTGTTCTAGCTCCACACTTTGTTTTCAAAGATAAAGTGGTAATAATAACAAACCCTGGGTTAAATATGAGGGACAAACAATATTTATGAGCTCAGCAGGGAGTATAGCACACAGTAATGACCTCAGATTTTCTTTATTATCATCACCTCTGCATCTACTTCAGATGCATTCCAAGGGGTGAATGTTTATGGGAACAGGGTAATATTCTCAGACTTTAAGCAGAACATGTATCTGACTAGTGTTTCACAAATGTATCTGAACAGAAAATTTACCAAGTTGTCTTGAATGCAGGGAATGAGTGCATTAGTGTTTGGTTTTAGACCACCATGCATGAAAACAATACTTGTACTCTAACTTTAATCCAAAGCAAAACCTAATGCAAGACTTGTGTGCACTCTTAAGAAAGAGCATGGAGATAAGGAGATTCTTAGCTTTGGGGATGTGCTAGCAAGGGAGCCACTTTGTAAGAACTAATAGTTAAATATATTGAACTCTCTAGACCATCTATGAAGAATCTACTTAGAATTGTCTTTTAGGTGAAGTTGACAAGGAAAAGAATCAGCTCAAGGAAGCCAGCTGAACAGTCATTCCATTGCATGACAAAACACGGTTCTTGCCCAGCTCTGTGTTGATGCTTGGTAATATTCAGCCATGCAGCCTCACCCTTGGGGTCAGATGCACAGGTTTGAGCAAAGGTTACTGGGAAATGTTCTGTTGCTTTATTTTGCTGTCTATATGCCACATAGAATTAGTCACCACAACACCAGCTGACGAAACATGAGGTGAGGCGGGGGGTGGTGGGGTGGTGGTCATGCAAGACATGACATATAATAAATTCAGTAATTATATACTTCAAATAATTAAAATTATCTGTTT
The DNA here is from genome assembly GCF_004664715.2 of Peromyscus leucopus. Classification (NCBI taxonomy): domain Eukaryota; kingdom Metazoa; phylum Chordata; class Mammalia; order Rodentia; family Cricetidae; genus Peromyscus; species Peromyscus leucopus. The sequence goes on from NC_051065.1 coordinate 90,555,542, forward strand.
CCAGAAAAATAATAAGTAAATCATAACATGTCTTTAAAAACATAAAATCAAGTAGTATCCAGTATCCATAGGAATTGGTTGAAAACTTTGAATATTTGTAAATTCAGTAATGACACAATTTATTGCAAGTATTTTTCCAGTTGCAATTTCAATAAACTGTTTGCTGTAGTTTCTGTATTTGGATGGCTTTACATCTCCTGACTTCTGTCTCCACGTGAAGATTGAGAAGTAATTCCCATCTTTTCATGGATTGAAAAGAACAAGTAGTAATTGGGGTTGGTTTTGTGATGGATGGATGAACTTCATCTCCCAGAAGCCCTGCATCACTTGCATCCATTTGTTTTCTGTAGCATGCTTGACTGTCACTTCCATGCCCCCAACTTGCTTCACCACCCTCCTCTGTGTTTTCTTTCTCTCAACTGATTGCTGAGAAGGAAGCAGCTGGTTTTTCAATTCTAACCATGGTTTTTCAGTGCTAACCTCAGGTTCACACTACAGATCTGTCACTGGTTGCTTTATTCTGTTTCTCTGGAAAATGACATTGTAACTACTGCTGCTATTTTTAAACCTCTGAAAGCTTAATATTATTTTTTATTGCTATGAGAAAGTAGTAGATAAAACAATTAATTGACATTAACACAAAGAACACTTATCTTGTGGGTTTACAAAATGTTCTTAATTAAATTAATATATATTTCAAATAAAAACATCTAACAAGTCTTTACTGCACAACAATAACATGATAGACAGATGTAAGAAGCCTGAGAGAGAAATTGTGGTGTTGATGTAATTTGCTGTGTGGTTTCAGGGATAAAAATCACTATTCAGAAAACTGAAACCTTGTTTTGAGAGAATTTATTCACCATGTTAAGAATTATGGCAAATTAAGTTAATAAGTTTTATGTGATATGGAGATGGCTCAGCAGTTCATACCTTGTTAAGTAAATACAAGGATTTGAGTCTGAATGCCCAGAAAATCATGTAAAGTGCCAGGTGGGCTTAGTGGGCTGCTGTGATTGGGAAGTGGTGACAGCAGGTCATTGGAATGACCTGCTTCACAAGACAACTACATTGGAGAGCTCTGTGCATGATCAAGAGACCCTGCCTCAGTGAATAAGGTGAAGAACATAGAAAATAATTCCTGGCGTGTCCTGTACATATGTACTCACATCTGCATAACCATGCATAAATACATGCACACAAAATACACATGAAAAGTAATAAGAAATAAGAAATCATAAAAGTTATATTTCCTTGTCATCCAACAGAGAAATTGCTGTCATCACCTCCATATACACAGTTACTCTGAACCAGAATTCCTGGCTCCTGATAGTGGGATTTATACATTTTCCCCAAAGAATCAGTCCAATGGCACAGTTGGATGCAAGCATAGTGAGCCAACTACATGTTCCTTGTTATAAACCTCTGTCATATTTCATTTCCTTAGTTAGCAACATAATTCCAATGCATTTGATTATGTCTATGTGTTATATGTGATGTTTTCCCCTCAACTAAAATATATTCAGCAAAATTCCTTGAATCAAAATAAATAAATAAATAAATAAATAAATAAATAAATAAATAAAAACCCTTGTCTTAGTTTTCTAAAGTTATCACAGATCAAGTGGATTGCAAATGTAGAAATTGATTTTCTTAGGTTTCTGAAGTCTGAAAGTCTAAAATCAAGGTACCAGCAAGTACGATTTTTGAAGCCTTTATCCTTGAGTAGTAAATGATGTGTCTTTATATAGATGCTCACCTATGCATGCATCCCTAGCCTCTGTAATATATCTAATGAGGGGGTCTCCTGGGAGTCCCGATATATTCAATATGCTGTTTAGAGTAAGCAGCAAAATACTCATCTGAGACTGAGGATGTGTTTCCATGTATGCGTGTTTCTGTGTTTCTCAGTGTGTGTGTGTGTGTGTGTATGTGCTCATATGTGTATGAGTCTAGGTGTGTGTGTGTGTGTGTGTGTGTGTGTGTGTGTGTGTGTGTGTGCTTGCTCATATGTGTATGAGTCTAGGGGTGTGTGTGTGTGTTTGTATGCATGAATATCTGTATCTCTGTGTGTTGCTGTGTATGTGTGTGCATGAGTATATGTGTGTGTACAAGTGTGTTTGTGTCAATTCGTGAGTGTATGCATGTGCATTTTTGTGTTTCTGTGTGTGAATGTGATGTGTGTGTATGTGTGTGTGTGTGTTGTGGTGGAGAATTTTGGAATTTGAGAGAACAATTTACTTGAAGCTAGGGACACATAAGTTTGGAAATTTACACTTTTTTCTTTTTTATTCCTTTATTTCCTTCCTATTCATGCTTGTCTCTACTCTCTCTACCCAATTTGCCTCCCTACATTCCTTCTTCCAACTTGCATTTCCTTCCTTTTCAGCACAACATACGCTCTGTAGAATTTGTAATAATGGATATTGAGAGCAGTATGAAGCTACACCAAATAAAACTAAAGGCAAGATGATTGATTGCAGATGGGGTGGGGAATGATTTTTTTATCCAATTATTATCACATATAATTGTCTTCAAATTCAGAATGCTGACTAACCAAATGTGAATGCCATAGTGGGGCTTTCTTAAAAGAGACTGTCTTCAAATTTTGTATTTCACAAATCCAATTTCTTGATTATAGAATGGTAAAACAATAGGCTATCTTAGAAATGGCGTCAATAGTCTTAGCAAAGTACTTTCACAATGATATTCAACACAGAAAAGCAGAGGTTTTGAGAAGACTTGACATACTTTTGACATTTTTCCCTCCAGAACTGATTTAGCAGAGACTTTAGGTGTGTGGTGTTCAGTGCTGCTAGGAATACAAGTTACAACCAGATAGCACAAAGTTAAAATTAAAATTTTTATATGGAATTGAGCAATCTGCTCATAGATTTAGCAATAAGATGAGAGTATAGAAATGTCTACAGATTTTCTGTCAAAATTGGCTCCAAGCATATAAACAGACAAGAAGACATCAATTACAGACATTGCATTGGAAAGTAATTTCCTATAGGATGATAAAAACAATAAAAATTCTAGGCATTTGTCATTCAGTGACAATTTGCTGTAAGATATGTGAATATGGGAAATCAGGTAAAACAATGTTTGTGAAAAAATTTGCCCTACCATGAAGAAAAAATCATTTTATGTTATTTATTTTGAGAGATGAAAACAGAAACATTTTGGCAGTTAGATTGTTTTTGTTTTTGTTTTGGTGGGATTGAAGGAAACAATACTTATGGAAAAAGAGCAGCTGAATCCAAAACTGTGATTCTTCGAGAATGAACCAGAGGGAGGGGATCATGACTTCTGAGTGAAACCACAGATCCTGGCAGGACAACTCAAAAGATGTGTCAACATGAAAGGTGAAGGACAATAATGACCACACTCACTGGCACAAGAGGCATAATAGTTAGAGGACAGCAGCTGGCAAAGCCAACCAGAAAATAAAACATAATTTAGGAAATTTTAAGAGTGGACTTGGGCTGGGTAACTGAAATATTTTCATATGATAAGATAACATTTGCCATCATTTTAAAGATGTCTATCTATCTATCTATCTATCTATCTATATCTATCTATCTATCTATCTATCTATCTATCTATCTATTGGTGTATCTGCATGTATATATCTGCATAAGGTAGTCAGAGTAGGGTGTCAGGTATCCTGTATTATCACTCATCCTGTTCCAGTTTGCTTTCTTTTGTCCTGATTCACTTTGACTAATAGCAACCCAGGGAAGGGAATACTTTCTTTCATCTCACACCTCTAGGTCATACTCCACCATAGGACAAGAACTCAAAGGCATAAACCATAGAGGAACACTACTTGCTGGCTTGCACTCTAGCTTGCTCACAGGCTTACACTTAGCTATCTTTCTAGCACAGTGCTGGAACACCTGCCTAGGGATGGGCTCACTGGAAGTAGCCTGGGATCTCCTGCAGCAATTAATAATCAAGACAAATCAATTCCATACAGCCATAACTTCAGGCCAATATGACCTGTGAAGTTCCTCAATTGAGAAACTCCCTTCTCATGTGACTCAAGCTTGTCCTGTTGACTGATAACGCTAACACTAACTAACTAGGACCCCAGCTATTCCTTATGTCTCCTCCTAAACACGGGGCATGAAATTCCATGAGGCTGGAAGCCAAGGTTTAGCAGTACTCTTGCCCCAAACTCTATCAGAACTTGGAATATAGGCCTTAGTGGGGAAGGCTAGCTTGACATGTGGATGGTGTGATCCATGACCAGTTATGTGTCATGTCAGGTACCTAGAGAGCTGGCACAGGATCTCTTCTTATTGTGTAGGGGAAACAATAATTAAATAGACTATGCTCATGCTTTGAAGACCATACTCCAGCTTGAATATTCACTGAAAGGATCCCTACGAACCAAGAAGCTATTGTATTGTGACTAGGATTTGTTATAGAGTAAAGACAGAGATCAAAACTATCAAAGGACAAACACTTATGAGACAATTTCCAGGAGAAACCAAGAGTCATCTTCTACATATGCCTGCCTCAGTGGAGTTTCACAGGGATTTGCTTTACTCACCCAGCCAAAGTATGTGATAACACATAGACAATGATGCCATCCAGGGGAAGTCATTTAAATCTTGGCATCCAAGGCTTTATTTGAGGGCTAGTCACATAGACATGCAGCATCCACAAGACTGACCCCAGCTAATCAAAACCAGTGTTCATCCTCACAGTGAAAGCTGGTTAGTATTCATTGCATATCACACTGTTAAGATAAGTTCATGTCAAAGTAGTACAACACAACTAGCCTCAGGTATTCTCAGGTAGAACATTGCTTTAGAATTATTGAATCAGTGGTAGCCAGAGAAGGTGATTTCTACCCTAAAGAAAACACTGCCCAGAAGTGTTTTTGAGGATGCTGATGCAGTGTATTGTTGCTTTAATGATAATGAAAAGAGTGTCCTGTGAATTCTTCCAGAGTATACAGTCACTATGCATGCATGTGTGGGTGGGTGGGTGTGGGTGGGTGGGTGTGGGGGGTGGTGTGGGTGGGTGGGTGTGGGTAGGTGGGTGTGGGGGGTGGGTGTGGGGTGTGGGTGTGGGGGTGTGTGGATGTGAGGGTGTGGGTGGGTACTCTTTAATGCTTACTCACAAAAACTCTAGTCTATTGTTCCTATTTTATTACAGTTTATAAAAGATTTGTTTTACTTTTAATTATGTGTATTGTGTGGGTTTGTGCATGTGAGAGAAGGTGTCCATGAAGGACAGAAAATAATTATGAAGATTCTATAAATATTCCATCATTTTGATGATTATTTTAGTATTTGTTTATACACTTATGTTCATAGTTTTACCAACTGAGATAAATTAATTGTTCTTTAACTTTTGGGTAATGAATTATTAATTCCATGCCAGGTCCAACTAGGGACATCTTGATCACATTATGATCACATTGTCATTGTATTTATGAAAAAAAAAAAACATGAAATAAAGTGTCATTGAAACTGGGTAAGTGAAGGCTAATGTGGTTAACATTGGTTGTCAACTTGGATGAATCTGAAATCAGCCTACAGACATACCTCTGGGCAGGTCTCTAAAGGAATTTGCTGAATGGATTTACTGAAGGGGAGCACTTCCTTAGAGTGTATGGCACTTCTGGAAGTGATCAACATAAGAGGAGGTTTGAAAGAAAAGGTGTTATCTCTTCTGCATGTCCTCACCTTCTGTGGTGAGTACGTTCATTCTGTGGATGCTCTATTGCTGCCATGCTTTGCTTATATCACAAACCAGCTTCTTCCAAAGTGAACTGAATACCAGCTGCTCTCTAATAATTCTCAGCCACTAAACTGTAATTGCTGAGACTTTTAGCTTCATGAACTGAGCAGCTGTCAAATTCTCAACCTTTCTAGTGTGAAGAAAGCTACTATTGGACTACCCAGCATGCATTATGAAAACCAATCTAATAAATACCATCTCAATATATATATTAATATATTATGTATTAATACACATTATATATTATGTATATATTAACATAGATATATTCATTCTATTTCTTTTCTTCCACTAGAGAACCCTGACAGATACAGCTAGATAGTATTAATAGTAATAATTTGTTTTCACTAAACAAAGACAATGTTATGATCACTCATGAGGACATTGCAGGCTGGTTTCCCATCACACTTATAACCAATATTTGAGCTCAACTAAGCACACAGTTGCATCTGTTCGCATATGTTTCTTGAAGTCATTCTGACTTGCACCAGCCTGTGTTACATGCACTGCTTATGACTTATCCATATTCTCTGAGGCCTTACCACTGCAGAACATAGTAAGCCTAGCTTTCACTCCTTTTGAGGCTTCTATAGGTCCCAACCCTCTTCTTTCACAGCTTGCCAGTAGAGCTCAAAAATTGTTTCCTGGAAAAAGACAACAACCAATTACAGACAAAAATAATACATACAAATCTTAATTTGGTTGTCCCTTATTTGAGATAATATTAAAGTGTGTATTTACACCACTTTTCATAGTTCCCCAGGCAGGATTATTTTCCTAATAGTAACTGGTAGGTAAGTCACCTCATTAGTATCTATCTTTTCTTGTCTGATTTCCTCAAAACCCTGTAGTATTTCTCAAGATCTTTTGTGTCCCTGTTGGCATAAACTGTCAGGAAGAAAACATGCAGACCCAGAAATCAACTTGGATAATCTCTTCTGAATATAGGGACTCATTTAATCTACTTTCTGTAATGAATTAAAAAATATATACTTGCAACAACAGTTTTGGTCATCATGCTTTTCAGCTGGAAGAACTAGATAGCAAGTTAGAGGTCAAGATCACAATGGTCAATATGCAGACTCGGAAACACACAGAACAATGTATGCTTAAGTATTTTTTATAGAAATTTTTTATTCATTTTACATACCAATCACAGATACTCCTCTTCCCTCCTCCTGCCCCTCCAGCCTTCTCCCCCAACCCATCCCCATCCTCTCCTACAAGAAGGTAAGGCCTCCCATGGGGAGTCAGCAGAGCTTGGCAAATTCAGTAGAGGCAGATCAAAGCCCCTCTCCCTGCCTAAGTATTTTTTATAATAAAAGACTGCTTGAGAATTGTAAAATTATTGTTAAAGAACAAAGAGTTTAAGATTATATCTTAAAGAACATTCAGATGTACTATATGCAACATATTAATATTTTACACAGAATGAAGACATTAGTTCCATCATAAAGTCAATGTATTATGAAAAAAGTTACTATTACCAGACAATAGATGTGGCAATACTCACTAATTCACATATCTCTATTTTTCATCTTTAACGATGACATTTTTGCTATCATTATCTATGGGAACAAAATTTGTATAATTTACCTACTAGTGAGACTGAATGATACTGGTCTTTCCATGATTGTATTATTGAATAAACATAATGATTGATAGGTCCATCTCTTTCAAATATTTCATTTTGTATGTGTACCACATTTTTGTACTCATGACTCAGTTGATGGTAACATAATTTGTTCCTAATTTAAATCTATTAGTGTTAGTCTAAATATAGGGTCTGATAGGAATTTACATACTGGTTGTTTGATTGGAAGTCTGTCCAGGAATGGGACTACCAAATCAAGCAATAAGTCCATGTTACATTTGTTGAAGAACTTATTGTTGCTGGAGGGCTTCTCTCCAGGTTCCCCAAGCCCCGCAGTCCCACAATCCACTTATAAAATAATCACTCAGACGCTTATATCACTTATAAACTGTATGGCCGTGGCAGGCTTCTTGCTAACTGTTCTTTTATCTTAAATTAACCCATTTTTATAAATCTATAGCTTGCCACGTGGCTGGTGGCTTACCGGCGTCTCTACATGCTCTTCTCCTGGCAGTGGCTGCAGTGTCTCCCCCCAGCCTTCCGCTTCCCAGAATTCTCCTCTCTCCTTGTCCCACCTACCTCCTGCCTGGTCATTGGCCATCAGTGTTTTATTTATATAGAACAATATCCACAGCACTTCCCCTTTTTTTCTTTTTTTTTTTAAAGGGAAGGTTTTAACTTTAACATGGTAAAATTACATATAACAAAACAATTACCGAGCAAGAATTATAGTTACAATATTAAAGAAGATGTCATATCTATCTTATATTTGTGAGTTTAAGGTTTTATATCTAACTTATCTTTTATCATAACTGAGGAAATTACAACTATCTAGTTTTCAACCACATCAAAGACCTGAGAAGGAACATAATGGTACCTGAGAAATGGTAGACGGATGCAAGCAACTTCGGGAATCTTGCAAGAGTAGACCAAGACAGCTGGCAGCCTGGACAGTCACCTGATGTTTCTCAGCATTGTTGGTGCATTCAAATTGGCTACAGGCCTAGAGTATCTGACAGACCATTTTCAGAAGCAGGAATTCTGAGAGACCATCTTACCCTGTCTTGGCAGAGTACAGTGGTCGCTTTCCTTGTGTCCTGCTTGTCCAGAAAGGACAGCATTGCATTTGTACTGTCAGCCATCAAGGCAAGGGCAGTTCTTTGTCCAGTAGGCCATTTTGTGCCAAAAAGACAAACTTCCAAATGGAAATGTCTTAGAAGCCCAACATTCTCTCGGGATCAATTGGTGCAGCCAGGAGCAATTGTGTCTCACATCAACAGAATTTTAAGTTATTTAAATGCCATATTCTCTAGGTCTATGAAGTGTTTGAAGATTACCTATCTATCTGAAATATATCTATGTATACCTAGAAGACTTAACTAACATGGCTATAAATATGATTATCATAGATGACTGATTATTAATCTATTTTTAATCATCCATTACAATTTTAAATGAGTTAAACATAATACCTCAAACAAGAATAGAAATATATATATACAGTATAACAAAATTAACTTTAAGTTTGTATTAATAAACTAAAATTTTTACCAATGTAAAACATTTTAAACATAAACTAAAATCTATACCAATGTAAAACATTTTAAACAAGTTGTTCTTTAAAAGTAGGTTCATTAATCTACCCTTTTATCTTATCATCTCCATATCCTCCTATATATCTATATTATATCCCCTTTTCTTTTTTAGAAAGAGATCACATTTATAATCAACCTGTTTTAAATAAAAATATTGGTTTCTCTCTGTCCCACACCAGAGGGCTCTTCTGATTTGGGACACAAGAATCTCTTAACCATTTTTTTTTTTAAAGCAATATGTCTGGGTTTAGAGGGGGAGTGAGCCAATTCCACCTCTAAAGCCAGCTTGGTATATTTGGGAATTTGGGCGTAGCATGTCTTACTACTTCCTGCTGGAGGGGGGCGCTGTATCTTATGGGGATGCAAAGAAAATTTTAGACCTATGGGTAGTCCGTGAGGCTGTATTGTTTGAACCAGTTGCCTTGAAACCGCTCTGGATGTTGGATCATCTGGGCCATGGTGTCATCGGAGACCTTTCAGGGGGTCTTGGCTGGTGAAACCTGATGTATCTTAATCTGGAACAAGTCCACAGCCTCTGGCTTTCTGTGGAAACAAAAGCAGAACCTCTTTTCCAAAGTAACATATCCTTATATCCAAATTTTGAAGTCAAGGTACCTTTAAAATATATATTTTGGCATAACTCAACAGCTTTTGTAATCAAATGTTTTTCTTTAGTTATGAATATCAAAGAGAACATAATCCAGATTCTCTGTATGGTAGCCATCTTTATGTGGCTTATGTTTTATATTACCTTGAGCCTTGAGCCTATTGCTTTAAACTGTACCATTGTAAGCCTGCTGTGGCTGCTGGCTCCGCCCACTTCAGCTTCCCAACATGGCAGTGGTACGTTTTTCGCCAGCTCTGGGAGTCATCAAGTCTCAGAAATAGTGGGTCTAAGCTTTTATCAAAGCAGCGTGTAGCCAGAAACCTTTTTTTTTTTTTTTTTTTTTTTTAAAATACTAGTAAAGACTAAATCTACCACACAGCTTAATTTGCCGCTGGCAGATGCCTCATTTCCGCCATACTGCCGGTCAAACGCACCCGCCAGGAACCCGCCAGTGTCCAAACTTGCGTTTTGCCACATCTAGCTGCCCGTATGAGACAAGAAGCAGGAGCCTGGTTTTGGCTCTGTTTAGAATTGGTTATTAAATATTCTCAGGTTTAAGGTGGAAACTCGAGCTGTTGGGCGCCATTTGTTGCTGGAGGGCTTCTCTCCAGGTTCCCAAGCCCTTAGTCCCACAATCCACTTATAAAATAATCACTCAGACGCTTATATCACTTATAAACTGTATGGCCGTGGCAGGCTTCTTGCTAACTGTTCTTTTATCTTAAATTAACCCATTTTTATAAATCTATAGCTTGCCATGTGGCTGGTGGCTTACCGGCGTCTCTACATGCTCTTCTCCTGGCAGTGGCTGCAGTGTCTCCCCCCCAGCCTTCCGCTTCCCAGAATTCTCCTCTCTCCTTGTCCCACCTACCTCCTGCCTGGTCATTGGCCATCAGTGTTTTATTTATATAGAACAATATCCACAGCAACTTATAAATTGTAGTAACTTAAATTTCTGATAGTGGATAAGCATTACTTTTCCCACATACTCATTAGAACTCTCTCTTTCTTTGTTGTAGTTTTTGGTAATAATAATTATTATTTGATTTGTGTGAGGAATGGTTGTGTTCTTGATGATTATTTCAACAACCCTAGTGATGTTGACCATTTTTTCATGTGCTGTTGGTCAATGATATGTCTACAGAAAATTACATTTTGGTGTATACCACATTAAAATTTTTATTTTAATGTGTGTATGTTTGTGTGTGTGTGTATGAGAGAGAGATAGAGAAAGAGAGAGAGAGAGAGAGAGAGAGAGAGAGAGAGAGAGAGAGAGAGAGAGAGAGAATCAGAGGAAAATTTAAAAAGCACAGTTCTTCTGCTACATTGGCTGATCCAGAGGTAGAACTTGAGTCCCAGTCTTGGCAATAGGACCCCTTACCAGCTGATCCATCATGCCAACCCCTGGTCCCCATTTTCAATCAAGTCACCGAATGTTTTGCTAGGTTTTGGAGTTTCTTATTTAAATCTTTATTAGCTCTTGTCTAATGCATAGACTTAAAATATTTGTCTATTCTGTGTGCTTTCTTCACATTTTGTTGGTTCCTTTCCTCCTGGACCTTTTGAGGTCTTAAAAAAATACCACCCAGCCAGGGGTGGTGGCACAAGTCTTTAATCCCAGCACTTTGGAGGCAGAGGCAGGCAGATCTTAGAGGCCAGCCTAGTCTATAGAGTGAGTTCTGTGACAGCTAGGGCTACACAGAGAAACTCTGTTTCAAAAAAACAAACCAGAGAAACAAACAAAAATCACCCTCTACAGTGTTCTCCAACCACTTCCTTTAGTTTATTTTATTTTGATGTTCAATTCATTATGATTTAATTTTTGTAACTGATAAGATATAAGGGTCTAGATTAGTTTTTCTGAATGTAGATACCTAATTTATCCATTATTATTTATTGAAATGGCTGTCATTTCTCTGGTGCATGCTCTTAGCAACTTTGATGAAAATTAGTTGGCTGCAGATGTCTTAGTTCATGTCTACTCTCTCTAGTTAGTTCTTCTGGTCCATGTGTCTATTTATTTATCAACATAGTGCTGTTTTTATGTCTATAGATTAACAATGCACACTGAAGTAATATCATATAATGCTTTGACATTTGAACATATTTTTTTTGTGTTGTTTTAATGATAAGATTTGGGTTGGAGCAATGGCTTAAGAACACTAGTTACTCTCTCAGTGGACCCAGGCTTGATTCTCAGCACCCACATAGCAGCTCAAAATCATCTATACTTCTAATTTCATGGATTATATGTCCCTTTCTGTCCTCTCAGGTGACTAAATATGCACATAGTACAAGTACATACATGTAGCAAAAATACCATAAACATAAAATTAAACCTATTTTTTAAAAGATGGCTTTCATTGGTTGTTTTTTTTTGTGTGTGTGTTTCCATATACATTTTAAGATAGTTTAAGATAGAGAACTTCAAGCTATTTTGATAGATATTGAATTGAATCCATAGATCATTTTTTAAAATAATATCAATTGCTCCAGTCTATGAATATGGATGTCTTTATATTTGCTGTTTTTTGTTTATTTCTATGTTTATTATTCTATTTTGCTATTCTATTTTCCTTTAGAAAATCTTTCATTTTTTCTGTTAAAAACTATTCCAAACTATTTTTGTAGCTACTGGAGGTTGGAATATCTCTTGATTCTTTTTTCGGACCATTATTGGTTCACAAAAAAGGTACTAATTAGTGTACCCTACAAATTTTATCAATTTTTAAAAATTAATTCTAACCATTTTCTTGATGAGGTCTTTGGAGTTTTCTGACTGAAAGACCATGCCATCTACAACTACCAAAACATTTGCTTTTTCTCCAGGAACTTGCTCTTCGTTTATTGTTCTTGCCTATTTGCTCTGTCTAGGGTGAAAGTGGCATTCTCCTAGGACCCCAGACCTTAGAAAGCTTTCAGCTCCCTCCATTTATTTTTATGACAGTAGTTGACTTATAAAATATAAGCTTTATAGTACCAAATATCTTCACTGTTTGTATCCTATAAGAGTGCTCAGTTTTATTAAATGCTTTCCTACATCTAACAAATGATCATATTTTTGTACGTTTGCTGTGATGTATAATGTGTATTTGTTTGCATATGAGTCATTGCCTTTGTATCCTTGAGATTAATCCCATTCTTCCATACACAATATTTCTTTTTTTTTTTTTTTTTTTTTTTTTTTTTTTTTTTTTTTTTTTTTTTTTTTTTTTTTTGGTTTTTCGAGACAGGGTTTCTCTGTGTAGCTTTGCGCCTTTCCTGGAGCTCACTTGGTAGCCCAGGCTGGCCTCGAACTCACAGAGATCCGCCTGGCTCTGCCTCCCAAGTGCTGGGATTAAAGGCGTGCGCCACCAACGCCCGGCCACCACAATATTTCTTAATGTGATTCAGAATTCTATTAATGTTTTTTTTCTGAAGACATTTATGACATTGTCCAGTAGCTTACATTTCTTGGTACCATGCCCAATTTTGTTATGGCAGCAATGCCAACTTCATAAATTGTGCACAAAATAGTTTTTCATCTTCACCTCTTTAGGAACAATTTAAGATAGACTGGTGATTTTTTTTCTCTTCAAAAATTTTCAGTGAATCTCATTTGTGAAGCTGTGGACATTTCTTTAATAAGAAGTGTCATCAGAAGAAGCGTATGAGTGTATGTGTGAATGTGTGTTTATGTATGTGCACTGAGCTTCCAAGAATTGTAGTTACAGGTGTTTGTGCGTTTCAGAGACCCTTAGGTCCTCTGTAAGAGAAGCAATCATTCTTAACTACAGGCCATCTCTAGCCCAAGTTTTGGTTTATGGTTTCTGTTTCTTCATGATTCGTTGACACTGAAGGTGTATGCATATGTTATTGTGAGTGTATCAAACATTTTTCACTTCTTCTATGTTATCAAGAATGTTGGTGTTTGAATTTCATAATAATTTCAGGAATCCAACTATGGTTCCAAGTGTTAACATCTTTGTTTTATCTTGTATTTTATTTACTGAAGCCACTTTTTCTCAGATAATCTGTTGAGCAGATATTTTGTATAACTTATTAACTTCCATTTTATTATTTTTCTTCACTTTTTCTACTTTTGGTCTATTATTCGTCTTGAGTTCCTGAACATTAATGGCAGATAATTTGGTTGAGTTCATCCTGTGTTTTCATTGGCAGGTTTTTTTTTTTTTCTTTTTACCTCATGTTCCATAGTATTGTAATGCTATTTTGATGTTTGTTTCAAGATACTTTCAAGGTACCTGTTTCTTTGTAACTTAACAAAACCAGAAAGAAATTAAAAGATATATGAAATAGGAAGCACGTGAATGCACTTTTCTAAACTTTAATCTATTCCTCCCTATGCTTAAAATTTTGATGCCCCACTTACTTCTCTATTTTCTTAATAGATGAAGTAGATTAATTTACACTAAATCTTTACAGTCATTTAAATTATTATTTTTACTTTTTAATCTTCATATTAGAGATAGGAATGCTCAGAACATTCTAAAATTCTCCTTATATATTCTTACACATGAGTTTTATATCTTATGGCATTTCATTTATCTCTCAGTTTGAGGAATTCCTGTTAGGGACAGGGAAATGATGCAGTCGTAAGAGCACTTGCTGGACAAGCATGAAGACCAAGTTCAGACTGCCAGCATCTATACCGTATTTCAGGGATGACTGAAAGTGCATATAATCCCAGTGCTGGGGACAGTACAAAGACAGGAGAATGGCTGGGGCTTGCTGACCACTAGTCTAGTTCTCGCATGAAATCTAGTCTCAAGAGACTAAGGTAGACAGTGATGGAGTGATAGAGCAGGGCATCAGAAGTCCTCCTCTGGCCTCCATCCCCATATAGTCTCTCTCTCTCTCTCTCTCTCTCTCTCTCTCTCTCTCTCTCTCTCTCTCTCTCTCTCCACACACACACACACACACACACACACACACACACACACACACACACTATCTCATTTAGTATTCATAGTTTTGATTTATCAATTTGTTGAAGATGCATTCTGTTCTTTTTGTTGGAGTGGACAGGTCGTCACTCATTCAGCTATAAAGAATAGTTTGACTAGGACTATGTTCTCATCTGTAGATGTTTCCTTTACTACAGAAATCCCGTGCCAGTCTCTTCTGGATAATAAAGCTTCTTCTGAGAAGATTGCCAGGTGAATTGAGATGTCACTATGTGTTATTTGTTGCTTATCTCTTTCACTTTTGAGATCTTTCTTTAAGCTTTGAGAGACTGATTATAACAGTACAACCGAGTTCAAGTTCATTGACTATATTTATCTTTTCTCCCCACGTAAAATTTATTTAACAAAGATAAAGTATAATGTACTTAAATAACTTTATCAAACTCAACATGTTTTCCTAAGAGGATCCTTATTGAGCTTGAATAATTATAGAATTAATTGTGATTATTCACAGAAGTGCCTTAATTACTTAAGTGTACGGACATGGTACACATATAAATTGTGTTAACAAATGCTATTCATATACATGAGTTAGGATATTAGAATATAATTTGTCCTTTCTTTTTTCAATTGTTTAATACATCTTATTTCCTAGCACAGTTTCCAAACCAGGGAATTTGTAAACACCAAGACTTTCTGAGTAAAATAATCTGGAATAGAATAGCAACATTGAAATTAGGGACACAGTTCATAGAAATATATTTTCTTAAGGTATCCACAGAGCAGGAGATGAATAGACTGAATTACTTTTAAATTTTTACTGTAAGACTTGTGAAAGTCAGTGAAAGCTGTTGCCAGGAGCCATCCCCAGCAGTGATGGGTCCTGCAGAGGGTGTAAGGAGTCGGCAGGGAAAGAAGTGAGCCAGGCCATGGTGGTTGGGAGAATCTTGAAGCCTGACTAACTAGCAGCCAGAGTGTTTCTTTATTTATACAGAATTTAGTTAGCAGGGATACATTCATGATGTTCCAAAACACAGATCATATAATTTTTGTTTTTGGACATGTGTTTCATTTCCTTTTGCTAATCTTTTAGTCATTATTAATAAACTATGACAGAACAGAATTATCATTTCCAATCATTTCCCCTCAAGTTTCAACATCATTAATAAACAGAGTTATCATTCTTACTCATTAACCCCATAACCCAATTTTTGAGAATCTGGAGGCATATGACAGTCTGTGCTCAAGCTGGTTGCTTTGGTTGCTTCAAGGACACTAGACCAAAACAAAATCTTCAACCACCCTGGGCATTTTGCCATGTTTTAAGCCGTGTATTATTAACTCTTAGTGGTCAGAGTGTCCAGGAAAAATCCTCAGGCTAAAACTACTGTAGTTATTATTTAAATTCTGGCATAATGCAATCAATGTTCACATTTATATCTTTATAGAATTTCTCTATAGGTCTAATTCTGGCATTTTGTTGTTAGTTGGTCATATGACATTATAGTGACTCTGCATGAGCTAACTTCTAAGAGAGGGAGGTCCTGACACCTCATACTTTTATTACCTTTCCACTCCACACTTTGCTCGTCAATTTGTCTTTGTGTAGGGCAGTTGTATGCCACGTACATGTCTGACTGTACAGTGGGAAGAGGCTTGTGATCTCAACTGCGGACAATTCCTCTAGCCCACTGAATCTTGTTGACCTTTTTAATTTTACTTCACTTTGAATATCTTTTTTCAGTATAAGTACAGGGACAGATGTTTCAAGCATGTCTCATAGCCTCATGAAGAGACCTCTGGCTTCTTCTTTATGTGTCACAACCTCCAAGGCACAAGGAAGACCTTCAAGTAGATAAGGATATCTCCCTCAAAGTGTGTGTGGGGGTGTAGAATGTTCAGGACTTTTCTGGGTAAGCTTAGAAGCAGCATTCCTGGGAGAAGGCATAAATGATTCATAAGGAATTTTCCATCAACCCAATATCCTCAAATTGTACAAATATTAAAAGTGCCCCAAGTATATAACAGGTGGAGATGAAAACCAAAGGTGGCATGGCAGCCATCATGTGGCTCAGCATTGCTGGATCTTTGTCAAGCAGCCGTGCTGGTTTTATGACTTCTGCCAGTCCATTCAGATATAGCTGTGTCAACCTGTGAGGCTTTCACTTAAGCTTATTAGAGGGAAACAGTATGGGTTTAACAGCCAGCGGGAGAGAGCTGCATGAGCACACCCTCTGCAGTGGGTGCATTGACTCTCCAGGTGTCCATTCTCCAGAGAGTAGCAGGCTTCAGTAATCATTGCTTGGGTTTAGAATATGCACAGACTGTTAGGAACTGGAAAAGTTTATAGTATCATTGGAATTTATAGCCCTTAATGCTCCACTGTCCATGCAGGTTTAACTGTCCATCTAGCTGATCTCAGAATTCCTTCCTTCAAGCAATCAATACAGTACATTGTGGCTTAAACTGCTCACCCTAAACCATTTTTTTTATATGGTTCTGAAGCCTGCTGACAAGTTGTCCTACAGCTATGATGACATAGTTACTTGGGCATCACTGACAAGAAGTTGAGGACAATGTGCAGGCATCTTTTAGGACAATTTACTGGCTATGGAACCCTAGAATGAGACTGTGAACTCTCCCAACTGACTTCATGCAGCTTTCTTAGCACGGCTTTCTCAGACATCATTTTGAAATTTGTGCTTCAGATAATATCTTTTAGATCTATGCAATGTAGTATTTAGTATAATTTGCTGAAGAAAATAATATTTGAAGGTTTAGCTTCAAATAGAAAATTTCATTTGCAGGCTTTTCAGGAATTCTTTATTTCAAATGTATAAATATAATGATGTTATGATACTTTCAAAATTCATAGGAAATGTAAAATATGCAGATTAACATAACATATACATTTTAAAAATGAAGTATTGTTAATTAAACAATGAGCACATAGTCTTATGCATAGCCATTACCTAAAAAATTAACATGCATCACATTGGCTTTCAAAATGAAAGAAGAAAGTTAATTTAGAGTTGATTTATTTTAGATTGATGAGGTTTTTAATTTTAAATAAAAACCCACATTAGAAAAAATAATCTCAGGAATTATTTCATTCAAAAATTCAAAATATACTTGAAATTCAACATTTTAATCAAAGGCTGCAGGAAAAGTTGCTGATTTAAATGTAAAGTGTGAAAGTAGATTCATATATCTTACCTTGCACAACAAGCAATTTTAGAAAGGAATCAAAGGCACAATACAAGATCTGAAATGTTTAAAATGCTCCAGGAAGACACAGGGTAAATAAGTCAAGATATGAGCATGGACAAGAGTTTTCTGTAAAGAAACATACCCAATAATTGACAGATGATATTACATTAAATTACAAAGTTTCTGTATAACAAAAGAAACAACTGTTAAGAGTGAACCAATGATCTACATGATGGAGAAAATCCTTTCTAGCTGTCCTAGCTGAGAGTTAATATTGAGAACATATAAAGAACTACAAATTTTAAACTAAAAAAATCAATTCATCCAATCAATATTTGGAATAATTAAATTACTAAAACTGAATAAAAATACAAATGGTTAATACAAATTTTAAGAAGTTGAGCAGCCAAGACCCCCTGAAAGATTTCTGATGACACCATGGCCTAGATGATCCAACATCCAGAACGGTTTCAAGGCAACTGACTCCCACAATACAGCCTCAAGGACTACCCCATAGGCCTAAAATTTTCTTTGTGTCCCCATAAGATACAGCCCGCCCCCCTCCAGCAGGAAGTAGTAAGAGATGCTATGCCCAAATTCCCAAATATATCAAGCTGGCTTTAGAGGTGAAATTGGCTCACTTCCCCTCTAAACCCAGATATATTGCTTAAAAAAAATGGTTAAGAGATTCTTGTGTCCCAAATCAGAAGAACCCTCTGGTGTGGGACAGAATAAAACCAATATTTTTATTTAAAACAGGTTGATTATAAATGCGATCTCTTTCTAAACAAGAAAAGGGGATATGATATAGATATACAGGATATAGAGATGATAAGAAAAAGGGTAGATTAATGAACCTACTTTTAAAGAACAACAACTTGTTTAAAATGTTTTACATTGGTAAAAATTTTAGTTTATATTTAAAATATTTTACATTGGTATAAATTTTAGTTTATTGATACAAACTTAAAGTTAATTTTGTTATACTGTATATATTTCTATTCTTGTTTGAGGAATTATGTTTATGTAACTCTTTTAAAATTGTAATGGATAATTAAGAAATAGATTAATAATTAGTCATCTATGATAATTATATTTATAGCCATGTTAGATAACTCTTCTAGGTATACATAGATATATTTCAGATAGATAGGTAGTCTTCAAATACTTCAAAGACCTACAGAATATGGCATTTAAAATGTTTTTTAAAATTTAGATGTTCTGGATAGTGAGACATGTCTGCTCCTGGTAACATTGGATTTACTTCAGAGAGGAGGATGGGCATCGAAGACACTCCATATGGAGTTTATCTTCACCTTGGCAAAGATAGCGATTTGGGCAAGAAACTGTTCTTGCCTGGACTGCTTGATCGACTGGAAATGCAAGACCCATGGAAGGATGACCACTAAACTTTGCTTGACAAGATGGTCCTTCAGGTTCCTGCTTCACAGAGAAAACTGCCAGACATTCTACAGGACACTGAAAAAAAATGACAGAGAGACTCTAGTCCTGTGGGCTGAAGACAGATGCCTCAACTTTACAAAGGAACAGTAGGTGACTGTCCAGGCTGTCAGCTGTCTGTCTACTGTGCAAACCTCCCGGAAGTTGCTTACATCCTTCTCCTGTTTCTCAGGTAATATTATATCCTTCTGAGGTCTTTGAAGTGATTGAAGACTAGACAGTTGCAATTTCCTCAGTTATGATAAAAGATAAGTTAGATATAAAACCTTAAACTCATGAATATAAGATAGATAGGACATCTTTAATATTGTAACTGTAATTCTTGCTCAATAATTGTTTTGTTATATGTAATTTTACTATGTTAAAGTTAAAATCTTCCTTTTTAAAAAAAGAAGAAAAGGGGAATTGCTGTGGATATCGCTCTATATAAATAAAACACTGGCCAGTGACCAGGCAGGAAGTATAGGCGGGACAAGAAGAGAGGAGAATTGAGGAAATAGGAAGAAGGAGGGAGAGACACTGCCAGCCACCACCAGGACATGCAGCATGTAAAGATGCTGGTAAGCCATGAGCCACGTGGCAAGGTATAGATTTATAAAAAATGGGTTAATTTAAGCTATAAGAACAGTTAGCAAGAAGCCTGCCATGGCCATACAGTTTATAAGTAATACAAGCGTCTGAGTGATTATTTTATATGTGGGTAATGGGACTGCGGGGTTTGGTGGGATCTGGAGAGAAGCTCTCCAGCAACAGTTGTCAATATCCTTAGCCTTTCAGGCAATGTAAATGGGAAATATTGAAATTCCATCTCATTTCTATTACAATGGTTGTCACTAAAATCACAAAAACAAAGGGCATAAAGTGGAGAGGATCTGAGAGGAGTTGTAAGAGGGGAGACAGGGAGACCATGAGCAGAATATATTGATTTAATTTTTTTTGAATAATAATTAATGCTGGTTAAGGACATGAACTAAATGAAACCCTTATTCATAGATGGTGAAAATGTAAATAAACAACTACAGTCCCTGTGGAAATTATTATGAAGGTACATGAAAACTTAAAGTTGAACTATGGGAACCAAGTATTCCACTCCTGGGTTTATACTCAAATCTCTCTAATTCCTATTACAGAGATACTTTCCCATCTACTTGTGTAGTTGCCCTATTTACCAGAGCTAAGAACAGGGCCAGTGATGAATGAATAAAGTATTGATTAAACATGCACAGAATCATATTTTGTTCAGTTGCAAAGAAAATGATGAAAAAATGAAATTTGTTGGAAAATGAATAAAACCAGAAATCATTAAGTCAAACAATATAAACCATTCTCAGAGTTACATATATCTACAAATTGTATTTGTGTATATCACCAGTTGTGTGTGTGTGTGTATGTGTGTGTGTGTGTGTGTGTGTGAGAGAGAGAGAGAGACAGAGACAGAGACAGAGACAGAGAGAGAGAGAGAGGGGATACTAGAAAGTGAACAATAAAAGGGCAAGAAAAGATATCAAGTGAGTGTGATGATGAAGGAAAATAAGCAAAGAAGAAAAAACAATAGAATAGATGTAATATTGAATAATACTTTAATAATGGAGAGTACTGGAGGCAGAAAGAAAGGGAACTAACAAGAGGGATAGGAGGATGGAACAGTGGCTAGGACAGGAAAATGTATAAGAGCACAATTTATATGAATATGCCTTAATGAAACATATGCATCTGCAAGATAACTGTAGAAAACTAATACAAAAACAAAAACATTAAAATATGCTATTAACATAATTTTGTCCAGTGACAAAGTGATGAAATCAAGACCTTGCTTCATAAATCTATGAAGTGTTTTTCATCAAACCAGAACTTCACCTGGGATCACACTTTTCAGAATATTACTACATTGATTTAGCTAATACAAGATTGCATTTGTGTGTAGTATGAGCCTAAGTCATGGCTGAATCCTTCAAGGAAGACACCATTCCTCCAACTGGTCATTGCTTCTTCTTTTTAACTTATGCTCGTTCTTTCATACTATTTGATGGGTTTTTGTTTTACATATTTTCTCAGTATTCCTGACAACATAAAATGGGCAGAGGAAAAATCACAGAATCTAAGACTGCTTTAAATTAAGTTAAGCTACATTAAGAAAAAGAAAATTATCTTTTATTATCTTATACAAAGGATATTAGAAGAATGTCTTCAACCCAGACTTATAATCTGTAGAAGAAAGTCAAAACCTGAAGTTCTACAGTAGAAGAGAAAGTCAAATGTGGGATATTGATTACATTAATCTGTTGTACATTTCAGTATGCACTTATTAAATGTCCATTTATCCTAGGCTCATTATAAAGTCTTGAACCAAGTCAACATAGACCGTACTATTGACCATAATGGAATGATGGTTATAGAAAAATATAGATTAAGAAACTCAGTAGATAGACTCCTATGATTGCCAATTTTGATAATGTTAAAAAAAAAAAGAACAGATTCTTAAAAAGTTTATGAGTGTTGAGCTTTGAGTACCGGGAAAGGTAGGCTCAACTTTGGGTCATATGACCAGGAAAGGATTTTTGCTAAGGAGAAATGGTGCATGTGAGTAATGAAGAAGTACTGGTTTTTTTGAGGGTCAAAATAGGCAAAGGAGGTGAGAACAGACTATAAGAAGGCTTGATTTCCAAAGCAGAGGGATATATCAGACAATTGAATTGGACAGTGTATCTGACATATGATTCAGATGGAAAAATCAGGAGATGATAAACAATGCCCAATTTCTGTTCATTTGTTTACACTATGCCTTTAAAGGCATCTAAATACTGATATGCTGATGACACGGATAAAAAAATGATGAGGCCAGCATGAAGAATACAAGTTTCATGCCCCAAAGTTAAATCCTTAAGAAGCCTATGCATACTAAGAAAATCTCAAAAAATAAAAACAGTAGTCTCACCACAGACAGTAAATTTTTTTGCAAACTGAGAAAATGGGAGCAATGGAAAACTAAAAAGAATGTATTTATGAAGTATCACTCTGAGGAAGAATCATATCTGAGCATGGCTGGGCCCAAAGTTGGATACTCAAAACCTCCTAGCACATATAAAGAGAACAGATACAGCCATAGCGTTGGGAAGCCATCATCATTAGTGCTCAGACTGTAGAGAACAGCTACAGATGATAGAATGAGTATGTGTGCAGCCACTGTGAGCCACGTCTGCATCTTTAGAAGAACATCAGCACCTGTGTTCCTTCCAGACTCAATCTGAGGAGCTGGGAGGGCCCATGCCTACTATCTTTGTACTTGTTGGCTATCAGAGCTCTTCCCTGCCACTAGTCAATATTGCTTACTGATTTCACAGGAGCAGAGTCTGTCTCTGCAACACACCCTCCTTTCTTCTTTATATCATGGTGAGGGAAACTGAACACAAACCAATAAAAATGAAAAAAAAAAACTTGCAAATTCTAAGAGTGTTGTACAACACTTCTGTTTTCATTTTCTTTAAAGCCCACCTGTATTCATTTAACACATACTTATTCCATATTTACTATGTGTTAAATATCAAACCCACTATCTAGAAGACTTACCCAAAGGACTCTTGTAATTTAGGATAGAACTTTGATTTATTTTCACTAGTATACCATTTCTTGCTTCTTTTGCAGCAATATTTTCTTTAAAACTCTATTCACCCTCTCTAGCTTCAACATTCAGTCATTTTGCTATGGCAAATTTGTCCTGTTTTACTCTGTCCTGTTGCTGTTAATTCTTCTATGAGTTGCACATCTTCTCTTTGAGGACAGTCTGTATTCTCTGTGTTTCAGTATTGCTGTACCCGTTACTAAGGAGCATGATAAGGTCAGAACGCCAGGTATGTGGAGAGCTGCATCAGATATCCTTGCAACTGATGTTTAAAACATTTTCTGCAATCCAGAACAGGGGATTTGGGCACAATGATCTCTTTAGTCACTTGTTATTCTTGTCACTGTTTTATCAGTGTCTGTCAGGCAGGGACACTTGCTGTCTCTGTTTTGTATGACATGACCATCCTTACTATCTAGCAAGAATGAAGCAATTCCCACAAGCAAGTACTTATCATCGATGGCAATGCCAGCACTGAGTCCTGCTCATCAACCTTTCATGAATTACAAACATTTCAAGTTGGATTCATTTTATTTTTAATGTTTTCCAAATGCCCGGAGATCCCAGCACGGTAGAAATCTCCTTGGAGTAGCAGCTGCTTTTCTTGCAGTTCTAAGCAATCAAATGTGTGCAGTCACCCTTGAGTGACTGTGCTAACTGTGATATTTTTGAGAAAATGTTTAAGTTCTTTATGTGGCTTAGTGGCTATTCATACCACAGATTACCATATATATTTACCTTTTAAAATAACAGACTTTTCAAGCTAAAACCTTATGGAGTCAGGCATATTTTAAACTTTGTTTCCCCTATTTGTTATCTAATCTCATCTTAACATTCAAAAAGTTTGCTTGGTAGAATTTGTTTCCTTGAAGTTCTCTTTTCTTTAAGCAGCAATGAGCAGTTTTAATTGTGACTAGGTTTAGGGGACACTTAAAAGATTAACTACATTGTCAATACAGTTGGTCTTGGGAGTCTCTTTCAGAGCATGTATTGGTATAAACTTGGTCAAAGCCAGAAGAGGAAGAGACAAAGGGGAGAGTAAAAAATGGGCTGATTTGCATCAGGAAACTCAGGTTTCATTTCCTATCTGTAGTATTTATTCATGCCTGCATTTAAAACACAGGTGAAGGGCTAGAGTGATAACTTTGTGGTTAAGAGCACTTGCTGTTCTTCCAGAGGACTCAGGTTTAATCCCCAGCAAATAATTCACAAGTATTTGTAACTTCATTTCCAGGGGATCAAGGCTTTTGTGGGCAGCAGACAAACATGTGGTACACAGTCACACATGCAGGCAGTAGTAGTAGTAGTAGTAGTAGTAGTAGTAGTAGTAGTAGTAGTAGTAGTAATTGTAGTAAATTCAAGGAATGAAATTTTGTTCTCCCAACTTTAATAATCATACTTTTAAATGAATACTATCAGAATATGTATATGATAATACACCTAGTAAAGTGTCACATAACGAAGAACTTATTGCTGTGGATTATATAGCATTGCTCAATAAACTAGAAGAGGCACAGAAGTCAACTAAAGCCTGCATATAAATTTTACTTATTTCTTAGTCTAAAAATTTCAAGTTGAAAAAAAATCTTCTTAAACACATTTCCATCTATTGGATATATCATTATGCTTATGTCTGAAGTTTCAAGGCTCCTATTGTAATAAGTTCATTCTTCCTCTATAGAAATTTATTAATTTACCCATTGTGTGCTCATAATCAGAACAGTTATTTAGTCAGGGTGACTTTGTCCTCAACTTCAAGGGTTATGTCAGAATGAGCAGGAGTTAATGATGATACCTTAATCACCTGTGATGGGATTGATTAACTCTAGAACCGTGATGCAGATCTAGGAAGAGATAAAGAGGATGGGTGGGTGAATGGGTAAAGATAGATAGATAGATGATAGGCAGATAGATTGATGATTGATAGACAGACAGATAGGTAGATAAATGATAGATAAATAGATTATAGATAGATAATAGATAGAATTAAATCCTGGGTTCATAAAAGAAAAGATTAAACCTTCAAATTTTGTTGTTTTGTTTTGTATCATTCTTTCTTTTTTCTTTTTGTTTTTCAAGACAGAGTTTCTCTGTGTAGCTTTGTAGCCTATCCTGGAACTCACTCTGTAGCCCACGCTGGCCTCAAACTCACAGAGATCCACCTGCCTCTGCCTCCTGAGTGCTGGGATTAAAGGCATGTGCCACCACTGCCCAACAAATCTTAAATTTTTGGCTATGTACTTATGTATGGGAGCAAAAATGAACTGTGAGCCAAAGATGTAGCTTAATCAGTACAGTCCTTGCCAAGCATGGAAAAAGCCCTGGATTTGATCCCCTGTACTTTATCAACAGAACCTAATAGGTTGGTCTGATTTGTGAACTTGGGAGGTGGAAGCAGAGGCATCAAAAGTCCAAGATAATCTTCAGCTTGATAGAGAGTTTGAAGTTAGCCTGGGGCACATGAGATCTTTTCTGAAAATTTAAATAAAACAAAATATTAAAAATATTTCCACTTATGTTAGCTAGGTTTTCTGTTCTTTGCAAGTGAAATCATCCTGTGTTATGATTCTGTTCTGTTTCCTTTTTTTTTTTTTTTTTTTTTTTTTTTTTCGAGACAGGGTTTCTCTGTGTAGCTTTGCACCTTTCCTGGAACTCACTTGGTAGCCCAGGCTGGCCTCGAACTCACAAAGATCCGCCTGGCTGCCTCCCGAGTGCTGGGATTAAAGGCATGCGCCACCACAGCCCGGCTGATTTTTTTCCTTTTTATGAAATGTTGTACACATTGTCTAGTTCCCTTGGCCCTATGAATATTGAATGACCGCCAGGGAGATTTTGAATGTTCCCTATTCCCTGTATCACAATGACCACAATCTTTGAGATGATCACTGCTGCAACTACTTTGGATCCCAAGTAACTAAAAGCAGAATACTGTTGTCAGTGTGAATTTAATGCTAACATTTGACATTACAAATCACATGCATCTTTGGCTTTACAGTTACAGCTTAATCTAGTTTAACTTGACTTAATAGATACATTATGGACTGATGTGTAATCCCTGAAAAAAATATGTTGAGGTTTTAAGACCCAAGTCCCTTGGAATGTGACCTTGTTTGGAAATAGGACAATTGGAGAGTAATCAGCCATGATTTATGAAGATGAAATCATGCTGGAGTTGTAAGGGCAGTGCAATAAGACTAGTGTTTTCTTAGGAAGAGGGAATGAAGACTGCACACAGGAGACATGCATTATTTGACAGACTGATCCCTTGCATGTGCCAGACAAGGAGCTCTAAGTCTTGCCAACAAAAACCAACAGGGAGCTAGAAAGAGGCACAGGAGGATTACAAGGCCATCACACAATGTTGTGCTATTTGTACTGTTGCAATATTGTCCTATTCTGTCTTCTTTTGGGGAGGTCTGGGGGCACCTTCAGTTAGTCAGTTCTGTTCTTCCACCTTGGAGTCCTCAAAACGGAATTCATTGTATCCAACTTAGTAGCAAGTGCTTATTTGCTGAGCTATTTCACGGGTCTTAGAATTCTTTTTAAATGTTCCTCTTAATTTCTATACATTAATATGATACAGTCATGGGACACCACTAAGCAGGAACCTGTGGTTTTGTAGGCAGGGCTGTATTGTTAGGAAGCAGAGTCTCCTTCCTGCATCTCAACTGAGAACAATTCACCTGGGGCAGGTACCTGAGGACCATTCTCTGCTCTCCAAGCCTGGAGTGAGTTAGGCCATGCACTGAGCCTCAAAGACTTGATTGATGCCAATTACATCTTTCTTAAACTCAGAAAGTGTTGTTCCTCTGCTTAAGACTGGAATCATCAACATAGAGTGTCTATTAATATAATTCACTGGAAAGAATCCAACCTCTTAGAATTTGGCAGCACAATGCTGACTTCTACTTCCTTCTTTTATTTCCATTGAGATTAATTAACTTTGGCCATTTGATAAAACCCATATTTCCTAGGTGAAGGAAGGAAAATTTCTTGTCAAATGACAGATGTCCTCTAACCTAAAGAAATTTCTTAAGTCCCTCTTGGTAGAAGGATGGCTGAGGAGGGTGAAGGTTTTTCACATACAGAAATGATTTGGCTCTTGCTCAATATTTTACAAGTTGTGTATAAAGAGGTTTGAGTTTTTTATTCACAGTGTCGAGAAACAGTATGAAACAAAGAAGTTGATGATTTTAAAAATGACCTGATCCCTGTTTCATACAGTAACTACCTTTCAAAACATTGTTCTCATTATGTGGCATTTTCAGATCCTGAGTGTAAGACCCTTAAAAGATGTAATCTATCATTCTTATAATGGTTTGGATTTTGGTTCTGGAAAACTATTGATGTGTCATGCTCCTATGTTACAATGCATTTAACAGTAAATATTATATATATTACATATGCTCAGAATTGCTAGCTAGACTAGCTGCATTGGTAAACATGGAGTTCAGTAAGAGATTATGCTTCATTAAATAGAGGGTAGGATATCTGACTTCAACCTATGACCTTCACCTACACTCTCTCTCTCTCTCTCTCTCTCTCTCTCTCTCTCTCTCTCTCGCGTGCGCGCATGCGTATCAAACCCACCCACATGCCTGTATTTATACACACTCATAATCACAAATATACCATATACACAAAGCATCAATCTCTAGAATGCCTTCATCAGTTTCTTTAAGTTGGTTATTGAAGGGACTCTGGCACACTCAATCATGTGACTCTGTTAGGCTTTGCTCTTCTTCATTTCTTCTGCCTTGCTAAAAATCATTAGATTACATGCTTAAAGTTTGCCCCCAAGGTCTATTACCTTATTTGGTCAATTTCTCCTTCTCAGGCTGGCTACTAAGGTCCAGCTATCAAAGTATTGAAATTCAGCAATCAAAAGCCCCCTTTGGTTCACCTCGTTAACATGCCCAATTAAAATTAAACACCATCCTAACATGGTGTTTCCCATTTTTCCTTTATAAACTGATGCTTGCCTGTGTGCTGTGTCTGTTTCCTCTCTATGCAGAGGCAGTCCTTTCTCCCACTGTGGGACAAATACCCCTTACCCCCCTCCCTTACTCCCTTTCTCCCCTCTCCTTTGCCCCCTTTCACCTTTATCTCTTCCTCTATCTCCTGGCTTTCACCCTTATCCCTGCCCTCTGCCCCTCCGGGGCAAATATATCTCCTTTGTGCAGATAACTTGGTCTTGGTAGTCCTGAGCTAATACTTTTCCTTTCAGTTATCACTGTAGGTCAAAGATCTCTGCAGGTTCAATAAGCATGGGGAGAGTGGTCTCTTGGAAAGAGCAGACATGCCTGTGTTTCTGGAATCAGAAGCACTTGGTACTTGCTGGTTGACGTGGACTTCAGAGCTAAGATTTTAACAATTATGAAAACAAAGGTCCCCACAACCCAAAGTTTGCTGGTTGAGGAAGCTGCAGCCATGGATTACAAATTAATTACATGGTGATAAAATGTGTCAACATAAACATGAAATGCCATGATTTTACAGATAAGCATGCAATAGCTTCATGTCTGCTAACCAGCCAAGAGAATCAGTGTGGCACAGTGATGTTCCTAATAGCTTTATCATTTTTTTTCTTTTTTTTGTATTTAATTTTTTTTTTCATTTTATATACCTACTCCTGTTCCCCCTCCCCCCTTTCTCTCACTCACCCCCACCTTGCCCCCATCCCACCTCCATCCCCTCCTCATAGGGTGCTTTACCTTTTGTAGGCATTGGAACTCCATTGAATATGAAGAAAATGATACTTTTCTGCGTATCCACATGTTTATTTATTTTTCATTGTTCTTTTTGCTCAATCTTGGTTGACAGTTACATAGAATAACATCATAGTGCAACAACAATAACAATAGCAAAAATAGTTTTACACTTTCTTCTTCCATATGGCTCATGATGCATACAGACAATACCACTCCCTAAGTTTCTTACCTCACCATTCCATGTTTATATGGCTTTATGGCCAGAATATAATGATTGAAGAGGTGATATTATTCTGGCCAACACAGAGAGTGCCTACAGTACATCCTCTGTCTTTTTATCTTCATTTTTTAACTCATTTTTCATGTTTAATCTCATTCTTCTCTGTATAACCACATCTTTGTAACACATTTTCTTTCTGACATTTCTTACAGGTTTTCCTTTCTTTCTTCTTTTTTTACCTCATTATTTTGAGCTTTGAAATGGTGTCTACTCAGGCTAGGCCTACAAAAATATAGCCACTCACCTTGTTCAATTTATCTGTCATGCTAAGCAGGGAACTAGCATAGAATTGTTGGCTTTGCAAATGGAGGATTCTGCCATTAGGGAATCTGGTAAGAGCCATAGAGTGAATGGACAGGTTTTGCATACACTTGACATTAAAGGTAAAATAAAGAAAGTGACATTGAACATCTGGATTCTAAATTTCAGACTGAAGCTGATGATTCAGTGTTAGAGATTCTAATAGGAACAGTAAGTGGCCCATGAAATGGAAACACTCTCAAGTGCTGGTTCCATTGTGTACTGCTTAGCACTTTGAACTCCAAAAACACTTTTGCCTACTTTTCAAAAGGCCTTCTTCATGGAGTACAAGGGCAGAATTCTTCCTAAAACATAGTGGAAAAATGTCAAAATTTACACTTTTCCCTAGAAGCCAACAGAAATCATGTTGGATTAAGTGCATTTGAAATTTCTTCAATTTTATACACAATTAAAAAACTGTGAATAAAGACTGGGTGCATTGGAAAGTTTATATCTCTTTGAGGCAATTAGTTAGGAAACTAGTTTAATAAGTACCAGATTATTATCAATTTAGAAACAAAAATAATTTTACATTGAGGTTTTTAAAATACTTTATCAACAATATTTGTCTGTTTAATTAGAAAGAGTCCTTTCCACATTCCATCCTGCTGAAGTTACATAATTGCACTCACATATATCAAGCAATAAAGAAATTGCCCTTGGTCATCATTATTTTTTCAGATCTCATAGTAAATTGCCAATACAGCAATAATGTTTAATGATACTAAATTAAAAGTTTAAAAATCTGAGGCTAGTCCATGATCCTATTTGTGAGAATTCCCCAACCATGAAAAGTATTACAAACCAGAGAGACCCAGGTGTCCTTCACCTCTAAGTCATAAAGGATACTAAAATCAGAGTATATTGTTCTTTGAAATGGTTATGTTGCTTTGTTGTTGAACTCACATTTCAGATATACCCAACCTTGTGTATAGGTGAAATTTGAGATAGGAAGTCAGATCATTCATCTTGAGATCTATTGCTACTACTTACTTAAAAACCCACTGAAAATTGGGAAGGGGAAATGGTTTGGTGTATAAAGTGCCTGTCAGATAAGCAGGACAATAAGACTGTGAGTCCCCAGAGCACATATAAATCCCCTTACAGTCTGTATTCCATGCCCTCCCATTGTGAGATGAAATGAGTGGCAGAGTGAATTCCTGGAAACTCACTGGCCAGCTAGTCTGGCATACACAGCAAGAAACAAAGACCCTCCTCAGAGAAGGTAGAAGGCCAATGCTGTTTCTGCACGTACACTGTGGTATGCACATATACACACAGAGACACTAAATAAATTTCCTGAAATATACTGGTTGTTCTCTGATGACTTCATGTGCAAAGGAAAGAATACTGAGAGCTTTGTTGTAGAAAAGGTACACTATTGTGCTTCATGCTTAAAATTACTTCTTCTGTTAATGCCTTATATTGGTCAAAAATCTAAACCAAATCCTAATTTAGCAAAAATGCCATTAAGGGCAAGAGAGGCAGATAGTCTCTTCCTGCATCACTTGTGCTGTACAAAAGCCTGCAGTGAAATCCTTACTTCTCAGTTTTAATGTAGGTTCAATTTCTAGTATGCTTTCATCACACTGTCCATTGTACACTGAAACAAAGACTAGATCAAAGATGACGTTTGTTCCTCATAACTTATAAAGAGTCTAGAAGTAGAAGAATCACCTTCTGCTGTCCCTAATAGTCCCATCTAACCAAGGAGCAGAGCTGTATACAGATGTTTCCTCAGCCAGGAAGATCTCGAAGCTTGTCTTGGATTTGCAAATGCAATCAGTTTAGCATTTTGGCCACATATAACAAGAGTAGTGATTGTGGTAAAGAATGAGCACACAAAATGTTTTATTAATGTCTGCTTCTGGTGTGATGCATATGCCACATGAAACATGGCCAAATTATTGCAGGGTAATAATTTTCAAAAGCACCAGAAAGCAGATGGCAAGCATGATTCCAAGGTCAATGATCTCACCTAGGAGATGATTTAGGTCTTAACCTGTTTTATTGCTTAACATGTTTAATTTATTGAGGAAATTTTCAGCAAAATATTTCTTTGTAATTTTTAATTTCTCTCTTTCAGAATGATTTATTGATATATATATATGTATACATATGTATATATGTATTTACATGATTATCTATTATTTTTTTGAGACAGAATTTCTCTGTGTAGCTTTGTGCCTTTCCTGGAACTCACTCTGTAGCCCAGGCTGGCCTCGAACTTGCAGAGATCCACCTGCCTCTCCATGCCAAGTGTGGGATTAAAGGCATGCACCACCACCACCTGGCCTATGATTATTTATTTTAAGGGATTATAATTGCCATGGTATGTATCACAATCACAATATCTAACAAATGTCCCCATTACCTATTATACGATTCCTTTAAAATTTATTTTCATCATAATATTTTATTAGTTATTTGAGAGTTTAATACAATACATTTTGATCATATTCACCTGCCATTATTCCTCCTAACTTCTGACAGATCTACCACCTCTTTTAATAATCCCCTAAATCTAGCCTGTGGTGTTTATATGTTCTGAATGAGGAGCCATTTATTGGCACATGGTCAACTGGTAAGAAGGTACACCCTTAGACAAAACTGACTCTTCCTTCCCTTGAAGCCATTAATTGTTAATAGATCTTTAATTAGAGATGAGAGTTCATTAACCATCACCCTCTCTCCATGCTAGACTTGATCTTGTTCAGGTGTTGTGTAGATAACCACAGATTCTGTGAGGTCATGAGTACAGTAGTCCCATCAGTCTAGAAGAACATTTTGCTCTACTCCTCTTTGACCTCACTCCTGCAGTCTTCCTGCCATCTCTGCTGTGGTGGTCTCTAAGCCTTGGGGTAGATGTATAGGTGTTCCACTTGCCACTGAGTACTGCACTGACACACTTTGCATTTTGACAAGCTGTGAACTTTTTTTCCTTGTGATGTTTTATTTATTTATTTTGTTGTTGTTGTTGTTTGAGACATGGTTTCTCCATAGAGCCTTGACTGGTCTAGATTCCAATATGTAGAGCATGCTGACCTCAAATTTACGGAGATCTGCCTTCCTCTGCTTCACATGTACAGAAATTAATGGTAAATGCCACCATGTCCAACAAGTTCTGAGGTTTGTAAAAGGTATTTTTTTTTGAGAATTTCATACATGTACATATTTTTCCCCATGATTTCAACAGGAACTCTGTGTCCAATAAGCAATGCTTGCCCATCATCCTCTCCCTTTGAATCCTAGTAACAGCCAGTCACATGTCTTTTTGTAAAAGTTTGACAACCTCTGATATTTTCTCTAAGTGGAAGCACACAACATTGTTCTTATTGTTTATAAGTTATTTAACAGTCTTCTAGGGCTGTGAGTGGAACAGAGTGTCTGAGAGCTGGATGAGCAGGCAGGAGACCTTTGGTTTAATCTCCTGCATTAAAAGGCTTTTATAGAGTGGTTTCAGGATTCTAGAAAACTCAGAAGTGCAGGTACATAATCCTCTGTTTCCTATGTGTGATTCATTATTTTCATTATGAGTATTCCACACCAGGGTCGCTTGACAACCATAATCACCCTGAGTCAGTTGTTCATTTAGAGGATTCACTCTTGGTGTTCTACACTCTTTGTGTTTGGACAAATGTATAATGGGATTCAATCTCCATAATAGACAGAGGGCATTGTTTGGGCCTTATGCTTGTATTCTTTCCATGGTTCTTTGCCTAATTCCTGGAAACTATTAATATTTACTGATCTTTTTTGATAAATTTATAATGTCAGAATATTATTGCAGTTGGAAGAACACAAAATGTAGTCTTTTAAGATTAGCTTCATCCATTTGACAACATGCACTAGTCTTCTACATGTCTTTCAGGTTTGATAGCACATTTTTTTGTCAAGGTGTATCATGATTTTTAAATCCACTAAATTACTGAAGACAATCTTGATTCAAACTTAGGCATTGGTGCAGGTCTAAATTTTGAACTGTTTGTGTGTAAAATCAAGATAGAAAGGAGGAAGCAGGAAACAGGGAAATGTGGATGAAAATTTAAAAAAAGGCAAAGAGAAAGAAGAATGGAAAAGAGGGAATTGAAGGAATATCAAGAAAAGTGATATCATCTATCTATCTATCTATCTATCTATCTATCTATCTATCTATCTATCTATCATCTATCTACCTATCTATATGAGTGACAGAGAGAGAGTACAGCTGGGTGAGGAAGGATGAGAGGAAAAAGGAACAGAAGATACAAAGAAATTTTGTGTCCAAATGAAGATATGAATTCAGTGCAAAAGAAGTAGAAATATACAGATTGTCAGCAACAAAGCAAATATCTTGACCATGACTAGGAAGAACCATGGAAGCAGATGGTGAGGCACAGAGACTGGACAAAGTCCAAGACAAATTCTCTGGAGTATCAGTGGCTGCATGGCCTCTTTGATAATTTCCATTCAATACAGCCACAGCAAAAATTCTTGAATAAGTCCAGTTTTGCTGATATGTCTCTAGAGAGTCTGCAGTTGAATACAAAGACAACACAATCCAGATTTTTTTGTGATATCCATCTTTGTGTGGTTTATTTTTTTTATTACTTTTACTTTCTCTTTATTTTTTAAAACTATCTATTTCTTTATATAACTGCATATATTACTTTTTTTTCTTCTAAGCCTACATACATTTTTACACACATTGTAAACTGTTTAGAGTTTTATCCCATCCGAATCTGTCTTATTGTGAATCTATTGTTTGAAACTGGAGCATTCTCCACCCACCTCAGCCTCCCAACATGGCGGTGGTACATTTACCGCCAGCTCTGGATCTGAGCCATGTATACCATCAACTCTCAGAAGCAGTGGGTTTATGCTTCTATCAAAGCAGCGTGTAGCCCTAAAACCTTTTTTTTTTTTTTTGTCTGTACTAGAAAAGGCTAAATCTACCATGCAGTGTAATGGGCAGCTTGAAGACACCTCATTCCTGCCACGCTGCAGGTCAAGCCTGCACACCACGAACCAACCATAGGGTAGCTCAAGCCCGCAGGCTGCTGCTAACTTGAGACAACTAGGAAGCTGTTTTTTTTTTTTTTTTTTTTTTTTTTAGCTCTGTTTAAATCTTCTTTCTCAGGTTTTAGGTAGAAACTCTTATCCCACATTCTGGTGCCATTTGTAGCTGGAGTTTTCTTGTGTCCACATGGCTCTTGCAGCAGCTCAGACCCAAGTAAACACACAGAGACTTATATTACTTATAAACTGTATGGCCGTGGCAGGCTTCTTGCTATCTAGTTCTTATATCTTCAATTAACCCATTTTTATAAATCTATACCTTGCCAAGTGGCATGTGGCTTACCGGTATCTTTACATCTTATTACTCATGGAGGCAATGGCTGGCAGTGTTTCCTCACTCAGCCTTCCTGTTCCCTGAATTCTTCTCTCTCTTTTGTCCCACCTATACTTCCTGCCTGGCTACTGGCCAATCAGCAATTTATTAACTAATCAGAGCAACACATTCACAGCATACAGAGCGATATCCACAGCAATTGTCTCTTAATCATTCAGTGACAGTCTTAAGTAGCAAGAGAATTTTCCCCACTTTTTCCAATTAGTCTTTTAAATATCACATGTGTTCCTGATTTCTGATATCCAAATTTAGATCACTAGAATATCCCTCCATTTTGTAATCATCACCATCAATACCATGATTATTATCATCAGCAGCAATATAAGCAACACTATAGTCAGAGATACTAGTTAAAGGGGAAGATTTCATTTCAGTAATGCTTTATCCCCAACCTGTATATTAAGCTCTAGTAATATTATAGCCAAATGTTCAAATATTATCTAATTTTACAAGTCAAATATGGATTTTATGTGGTGTTCAAGTGTCTTAGTTACTTCTCTGTTGCTGGGAGGAGACACCATGATTCTTAAAATGAAAGCATATACTTGGGGGCTTGCTTACAATTTTAGAAGCTTAGTACATTATTATCATGACAGTAAACAGGCATGGTGCTGCAGCAGTAGCAAAGAGCTTTACATCCTCTTCCTTAGGCAGCAAGAGGAGAGAGAGACACTGGGCCTGATGTAAGCTTTTGAAACCTCAAAGCCTACTCACAATGACACATCTCCAACAAAGCTACACCTTAATCCTTCTAATCTTTCTCAAACAATTCCACTACCTAATGATTAAGCATTCAGATTATGAGCCTATGAGGGACCATTCTCATTCAAACCACCACACCAAATAACCACAATTCTCACTGTTTTGACAATAACAACAACAATAACAAGTTAAAAATTACTCTCATAAAGTCTTTTTCTGTGTTGCTTATAGGTATGATTCATCTGGCGGCTACAACCGCCAAAGTGGCTTCGGGAAAGGGAACCAAGAACAAAGGAACCACAGAAGCTCTAAATCTTTGGCTTTAAGGAAATAACATACTATTTCTACACAAATCTACTGGCTGGAATTAGAACCCTGCCTTGACAGCATGGCACATGCGTGCTTTTGGTACACTAATGGCTTCTTCCATATCCTACTCTGTCTTCCCTGGCACATTCTTCAAGCTCTACCTTTCCTAGCACGTTCTCAAAACTCCACCCCCTCTCAGTGAGAAAGCAGTCCACACAGAACTCCTGGCACCCTCGTCCCTACCATCTCTCATCTTTTTTTTTTTTTTTTTTTTAATATGCTCCTCTTTTATTTATAAGAAATATATATGGACAGAGAGAGATAGGTATTATTATAAACATAAAAAAGGTCTGTGATGGTACACACCAAGCCGTTCACAGATCTTTCGATGGTCAGGGTCATGCACAGGAGTTGTCTGTATTTGATATGCTTTTAGCATTTACTCCATTTACTCCAAGTATGTCCTGCTCTGGACATGTTAAACAAGAAGGAAAGAGAATGTACACCCTGCGAAGGCCCCGGAGTCCACTGGCATTCAGGTTAGAGGAAAGGGGTCCCGGGATGCTGAGGTTCTGCATATCCAAGCACAGCACCCCGCGGCAGGGAGAGGAGGCTTTCAAGCCTGGATGGTCTCACTTCCCTCCCAGGTGTGGCTCAGAGCCAGGCCTGGGGAGAAACTGTTTGTCCACTAAGTGAAAAGACTCACTTATGGTGAATTTAGGATTCAAAATACAAAGGGTACTTCCTGTCTCACCCCATGGCAACCTCCCTTCATCCAGCCTACCCTCTGTAGGGCTACAGACACTCATCATCCAACTGCCTTGCTGTTCCAAGAACCTCATGGCCTCACACATTGCTTTTTCTTAGTTGTGGAGACTGGTCCATAAGAACATGAGCACTTCCTTCATTTTGAGTCTCACAGTGCCCCACAGCAGAGTCCTTGTCATACTTACGGACCTTACTTTGCTGACCACCCCAAACAATGGCCAATAAGATCGCTCTTGAGCCATTTCTTTTCCTGGACCACAATACACTTGCGGGACGACACAAGTTCAAAGTCACCCCGTGCCGCTTTTCGCTCTTCATGCAGCTATGCAGAGCCTTGCCTACGAATCTGAAACCCAGGAAGTTATGCAAACAGTGAGAGTTCACCTTGGATGGTCCACATTCGTTCCGTATCCAAGCCCAACACAAGAACCAGGCTTGGTGGCCTCAGGTCTGTAATCCTGGAAGCCACAGGACCTAAGGCAGGGGGAGTTTTTGAAAGCTCAAGGCCAGCCTGGACTACACAGTAAGTTTGGGGCTAGCCTAGACTAAATGTAAGACTGTCTCAAAAAAGAAAAAAAAAAAGCCATGGCAAGCTATTTATATTTATTAATTTCACTTATACATGTTTTCAGTGGAATGACAAAATTTTTAAGACAAGGTTTTGCCAGGTAGCCCAGGCTGGCCTCAAATGTGCCATCCTCCTGCTTCAACTTCCCAAGTGCTGGGATCACAGGTGTGTACCACTATGCTTAGTTAGGTGGTGATATTAACGTCTTTGATATGGAGACACTGCTCTTGACCCTATTTATAATATATGGACTATGCATGGAATTTCTTTTCTTCCTTTAAAAAAAAGTATTTCATCTATATTTCTTCTGTGGTGGCAATGGTTTAGGTAAGAGATTGTGGTCCAGGAAAAGAAATGGCTCAAGAACCATCTCTCATCTTATTGATTAGGTGCTTGTTTTCTATGAATCATATATATATATATATATATATATATATATATATATATATAAAATAATAATTTCCCAAGAGGAATCTGTCAATGTCAAGAAAGTCTTTGACTTGCTGATTTCCAAATGACTTTTATCAGACTTCTCTTTAATTGAAACTATTAGTATGTAACTGATTTAAAATTTTGTTTTATATGTAAATAAATTTAGTCGATTAATAAAAGTACTTCAATGCCTTCATAAGACACCACTGAAAGAAAAATGCCATAATTAGCAATTTTAATGAGAGTAATAGACTGCATTTGCACTATGATTTATACATTTTAAAACAAAGTTGTCTACATCTCATTAACTACACAGCAAACCACCTGAGGCCCATTCGTATTATCAGGTATAGACAACATAATTAGGGATAAAGGAATCA
The DNA here is from genome assembly GCF_004664715.2 of Peromyscus leucopus. Classification (NCBI taxonomy): domain Eukaryota; kingdom Metazoa; phylum Chordata; class Mammalia; order Rodentia; family Cricetidae; genus Peromyscus; species Peromyscus leucopus. The sequence goes on from NC_051065.1 coordinate 90,593,137, forward strand.
AGAGACCTGTCCCAAAGCAACTCAAATTATGTTACAGAATCTAGGCTCAGTATAGGTTTGTGAAAATTCCTCATTACTCATTTTACTTTACCTCATAGGCATTAGGAGAAGGTTTCTGGATCACTTAAATTACATATAAAAGATACTACCTACTCTGAGCAATGGATTAATACTAATCAAAGGGGTCCTTTTATTCTTAATCATAATCCAGAAATGAAAAGACAGACAAGCTGGCAAAGAACATGTTATAAAATTCCTGGAAAATGAACAAAATAAAAACACCAAAAACTGAAATGGGAATTCAGAGAACCAGAGGATGACAAAGAGACAGACACTGAATACCAATCCAATGTATCTACTATGAAAAAATTCACGAGATGCCAGGCAAAATGTGGACCTTGTCAAGACAGAATTTTTTAAGCACAATTCTACGAAGGAGGGAGGATTGAAGCAACTATTGCAACAATAGCAAAATGTTCTCACTATGATACTATCAATCATCCAAATCTGAAAAAAATAGAGATATTTTGTTGTATGGATGGCACTGAACAGGCGTCAAAAGCCCAGGTGTGTGCAGACTGGGCTTGGAGTAGCTGTCACATGATCATCAAACAACTTATTTGGGAACATTTCTATCTCAGGCCAACCTGTTTTCAGGAGGACTTATCTTATCACTCAGACTAAGAATGAATCAAATTTCAGGTGGCTTAGAGAAAGAAAGAAATTTAATAAAGTTTGATCAGTCTACTACTTTCCATATTGATTAAGTGAAATATGTAGGTCCATTAGTCATTTATGAGATACAGCAGAAGTGGTTGTCTGTAGCTAAAAAGTATTTGTGGGACATGATGGCACCATTGAATTTTACATACCACTAGATTGCACCAGACCTAAACTACCCTAAATCTCATAGATAAGGGAAGCATTCATGAAGTCATTTGCTGAAGAGCAATTGTTTCCTCAAACGATATGGCCCATGAGAGGCTATCCATGTTGCAGTAGATGGCCCTATACCCATGCAAACAAAGGCATGACTAACTGGAGTCAGTTTTGTTGTTGTTGTGATCTGTTTGTTTTGTAACACATGTAAAGTTGGGAGGGGATAATGGTAGGGAACACAGGGTAGGACTTGCAGGAGACAGAATTGGGATGGATCAAAACATATTATTTGAAATGTGAAATAATCTTCATACTATAAAAATAAAGAAACAATGGGAAGGTGAAATATCTGTGTCCCTCTAGTAGGTTAGTGGAGGTAGGAGGTAGTGGAAGGATTTTGAGATACCTAAATTGAAAGGAATTGAACAGGGCTTGGTGTTTCTTGCCCTAAGACATCTTCAGTGCACAAGGACATGGAAGGGAAAATATCAATCTGAATGTTTCCTGGCTTATGGGGTCTAACTAGAGTCCAACATTTTCAAAAATATGTTTCTTCCCAAACCCTCACCTACATCATGAGGAATAGTAGTTTTCAAAACTGAACAAATGATTTCCAGAAGACTACTGTCAAATAGAATAGATTTAGGGCATCATGTGCTGTTTATCATGCATACATGGCATTTGCTGGACATGGAGCATATCTGGCTGGTATATTTGACTCCTTGTTCTGCTATATTGATGACTTGATAGATCATAGAATAGTAGTAAAATTCAACAATAAATGTGAGTAGGTAAACCTTGAAATTTTCAAAACATCCTCTGATAAACAGAATATAAGCACATTATAATGTTGATGAAATAGTGTGCAGAAATTTATAGAAAGATTCATTGATATTTAACTTCCAAGTTCATCTTCTTTTCTTAAATTCATTTATTAAGGTGGAATCCATTATCTTAAGGTATGAATGCATTCTCAAAAATACCAGAAAATTGTCTTTAAAAATGGTAAATTATAGTTGACATGAAGCAATTTGTCTTCTAGGATTCCTGGTATGTATCTATGCCTTCCACCTTTGTATGTCTGTCTTTGTGATATGCTTATATAAATACTGAATGTATATGTACAAACCATAAATATATGACATCTATATAAGCATCTTTGGCCTGTCTTTTGACTTGTAATGCTATCTGCTGGGTTCTATCATTAAAGATAATTAAAGTCTTTAAAATCCTATTAATGTTTATATGACTCATAATAATGATTTACCTCTTTAGGGAGGCAAATGAAACAATTTGAGTCAACCCCATTTTTTAAACACTAGAACGGGTGTTTCTAAGTTAGTTTGTCTGCTCCCCCCAAACAGTGATCTCTTATGCATTTTACTGTACATTTTCTCTCAATAATTCTGAGGAGATGGGAAATTAACTACAGGTATTTTCCCCATGCAGAAAGGAAGCTAGCAGTCTGAGAGAGTGCTTCCTCCCAGAGAGGAAAACAGATAGGTGTTTACAGAGTGTATTCAGGTCTGTCTCTTTCATCTTGAAGTTCTTGTGTGTTAGCCTTTTTCTCCAAATAATTGAACTAGGATGATATTTTCCTGAAGTGGAAGAGCAGGCAAACTTCGAAGTGCCACTGGGAGGTAAAGGCAGAGAAACTAAGACTTTCAAAGAGGCAAAAAACGATAGGAGAGAATGAAGGATGATGAGCTCCCGCTCAGGGATTTGAGGACTAGGATGAAGAGATTTGATTAGCTGGTTCAGGGAGAAAGAAATCGATAGGAAAGGTAAGCCATTTGAAATCATGAATTGAGGGAAGCCCAGGATCAATCTGGGCTAGGAATTACTTTTTCTAAGGCTCAGACATACTATTTTCAGTCAGGTAGGCTTAAAAAAATCATATATAGTCTGAAATAAATTTATGAATATCTACCTGATAAAATAAAAACAAAAGTTTGGAACTGAAATGCTAAGAGCAAGAAGATTTTTAGACACAGTACATTTGCACCTCTGTATATTTTTGAAGCTGTATTAAAAATTATTGACAAAATGATCCATAGGATAAAACTGAGGATATATTTTGACAGGGTTGAAGAGTGTTTGAATAAACAAATCATCCAAATTCAAGATTAGCTTCAAATGGAAAGATTATTTTTCAAGGAACTGACAAAGCTCTCATCACTTAGTGAAATAAAATGCATGTTTGTTATTTTTTTGAGTTGATGTATAGCACACATACGTTAAATATTTCAAAATTATTCATCATCAATGAAACAAAATTTTATATGCATCTTGAATGTGGTGATATTTTATTTGTTCTCTAACAAATAAAGCTTGCCTGAAAATCAGAATGAGGAGCTAGCCACTAGGTAACCATAGAAGTCTGGAGGTTTATATAGACAGACATAAAATGATAGAACTGGGCAGAGAGAGGAAGTGATAAGGCAGGGTGGAGAGAGAAGCTTACTCTCCTTCAGTGGAGGATTTTGTAGGGATAAGAACTAGTGGCTTGCTGCTCTGCCTCTCTGATCTTTCATCTTTTACTCCAATATGTGGTACTGTTTTATTTTTTTAAATAAGACCTTTTAAGATTCGTGTTACGCATGAAGACTATAAGATAAGTAACTTCACTTTCATCTTTAATTCCTCCTCCAAACAGTATCATTTATATTTGATCACTATCTTAAGGTATCATTGCTGTGATGAAACACCATGATTACAGCAACTTAGGGAGGAATGGGTTTATTCAGCTTATGCTGTCACATCACTGTTCATCAATGAAGGGAATCAGCACAGAAACTCAAACAAGGGAGGAATCTGGAGGAAGGAGCTGGTGCAGAGGTCATGGAGTACTGCTGCTTACTGGCTTGCTCCTCGTGGTTTATTCAACCCTGTTCTCTTATAGAACCCAGGACCACTAGCCCAGGAGTGGCCCAACTCACAATGGACTGGACCCTCCCACATCAAACACTAACTAAGAAAATGACTTACAGGTTTGCCCATAAGCTTGATCTTATGGTGGCATTTTCTCAATTGGGACTTTCTCTTTCCAGACTCTCTTTTTTCTACTCTTTTCTAGCTTCTGTCAAGTTGACATAAAAAGAGTTGTCACAATCTTGAGATTATCCTACTTTTGAACTCCAAGAAATGAGATATCAAAATATAAGAAAATAAAATCTAGATCAAGGATAAGTAATGGGAATTAATTTATAGTGGCTTATTGTATCACTGAAAAGACAAGAGAATATTTTTTATTTTTATTTTTATCTATATTTTTATTTTATTTTACTATTAGAATCACTAATTTGCCACAGGTTGAGACTACAACTGTCATAGTAAAAACTAAAACAAATATTTCAGATCAATAATTGAGAAGTGATCACCAAAACATTTTCCTCACAGGATACTGAAATTACTAACCGAATGAAGTTACTTCCTTTTGGGAGGAGAAAAGCCGTAGAAATTGAAAAATTCAATTTTTGGTATATAGCAGTTTTTAAATTAATTATTCAAATTAACTCATTAATTTGAGGCTTAAAAACATTCTCTCCTACTGCAGTTTTAAAGCACTCAAGAACCCATTTTTATAACCTGTAAGTGTTATGAGGCCAACTCTGATAAAGTCTCGATACTGAAAACACATGTTGAAATAGTTATGATTCAGTATCTTTCCAAATGTCTCACACTCAAAAACACTAGAAAAGTCTTTGTTTTTGTGTTATCTCTTTTTCCACTGACTTATAACTAAAATATATTTCAGAATAAATTTCATTCTTTGAATTTCTGGTTTATACCTGGGAGAAACTCTAGTATGGTTTAAAATAAAAGTGAATCATTAGGAGTCATTAAAATACTATGTCCGTTTAACAAAATAATGGTATTGAGTTCAACACTCATGAAAGAAGCACCTTTCTTGCAGTAGAGGACTATGAACACAACAGCCTCAGGTGGTCAAAGGCACAGAATAGGAGACTGAGGGGTGCTCAGCCCTCAGGAACATACTTAGTACATCACTTCCTGAAATTCTCGGAGAACTTTGCAGAAGAGAGATCAGAAATACTGCAAGATCTGGAAGTAGAAGATGACCAAGTATCCAATCATTCCTGTGTGCAACAGGGCAGTTATACTTCTGAATTAACAGCAGTTGTAACAGCATTCAGCCAAAATACTCAAGTTCAAGCCAGACAAAATTTTAGCACAGAGTGCAAAAGATGGGAGAAAAATTCTACCATTGACTGAGAAAATATTGGCATTTGAGAGCTATGAGGAGAAGTCAGTGTTCTTTAAAAATGTGACACATGGTTATTTGTCCACACTCCAGCAAAGACCCCACACCCAAGAGTATTTGGCCCATACACATTGAAACCCATAAAGGAAAACAAAGAAGGAGAAAACTCTTAATTGGTGGCTTGGGGATGTGAGAGTGGGATGAGGGAAGTTGTAGGATGAATTTGATCAAATGCATTGTGTAAAATTCTCAAGTATGTAATAAAATAATAATAAGAATAAACTAAAGGTTAATCATTTTAATATATTCAAGTACATTTGAATTGTTCCATTAAAATTCATTTGTACAGGAATTTATAAAGTTGTTAGTTTTTTTTTTCTTGGTTTTTCAAGACACAGTTTCTCTGTGTAGTTTTGGTGCCTGTCCTGGATCTTGCTCTGTAGACCAGGCTGGCCTCGAACTCACAGAAATCCACCTGGCTCTGCCTCCTGAGTGCTGGGATAAAAGGCGTGAACCACCACCACCTGGCAGTTGTTAGTTTTTAATAAAAAAAATTTTAAATGGCATTAAGCCACATTTATAAGAAGCACCTAAACGTCTGAAGTTTCATTCATGAATATCCTCAGCATGGACTTCTGAATGAATTTATTAATTTGTTCCTGCATTTAAGATAGTCAATGAAGAAAACTGTCTGAGATTGGTGTGAGATCTTAATGTAGCCAAAATGGCATGGGAATCCTAGAAAGCCTCCATTCTGTGACAACTGTTAGCAAGCACAAGACAGTCTTTTTATACTGTTTCACATTTTATACATGTGTAAAAAGGATGATAATCATAAAAAATGTTACAGACACCTTCATCAGTCATTGTGCCTAACAATGTGAACTTTTATTTTAAAGGCATTTAGAATGTTGGTTCACAGGACTAATTTTTAATTTTAAATTATTTAGACCTAATTTTAAGTGTATTGTCAGACTCTTCAGTTCTAGATTTGATGTGAAAATAAATGGTAGAATTCATGAGTAGAAGGCATAAGATCCTGAGTTAATTCTCCAGGAAAAAAAAGGAGGGATGGTGGAAAGAAACAGCGGAAATGAGAGAAAAAAGTAAGAAAGGGAAGAAAAGAGGAAGGAAACCAATTATGCATCATAATAGCACGTTTTCTCCAAACCTACAACAAAGCAACAAACAAACAAAGATCCCGAATAACTTGCAAAGGTTTAGAAGCATAGAAAATGGTTTTAAATTATTGTATTTGGTAGTTTATATGTGTCTTTAATTTTAAAAAAATATAGGGAAAATGTGTAAGATGTGAACACTAAATTTGAAGATATATTTAACATGTTTACACCAAATGAATCAGTAAAGCAAAAAGAACTTTATTGATAAGATCACTTGTAACATATTAAATAAATGAGTTAATTAACCACACCCATATACTGTAAGTGACTTGTTACTTTAAGGATCTGATGAAAGTTTAAATTATGAAATTTTGTGGTAACCTAATAAAATGTTTAATATAGCTTCTTTAAGAACTTTTTTATTGAAAATAATTTTTCATATTATGTATTCTAATCATGGTTTCCCATACCTCAACTCCTTCCAGATGCTCTCTACTGCCCCAACTCCCCACCTACCAACTCCACATCTTTTTAAAAATAAAAATGATAAACAAATGTTCACAAATGTAACAATGTAGGAAAATCTAAAATTATGTAGTCTTTTCACAAAAGATATGGAATTTTTGACTTCTTATAATTCAAGAAAATACCTTATCAATTAGTGAGCTGAGATAACTTTTAATTTATTCTTAGCCTTTAGAAATGTATAAGACACTGTAAATGAAGTTTTGCACTGTGTTTTAGCATTAAAATTAATAAAATGAATACAAATGAAAATGGTTACTTGATCTTTTAATAAATATGTTCTAATTCTACTGTGCCAGTTTCTACTCTAGTACTGTCAGTAAAAAATAGTTTCTATTATTCTGAGAACTAAAAAAACTAAAAAGAAAGAAAAGTAAATAGCAATGTGAATGTATTTATGGAATGTGTATGTGCGCATATGTGTGTGCATTTGTGAGTGTGAGTGTGTGTGTACAGATGGTATGTAGAAGGCTAAGTAAGACTTGAGGACTGTTCACTATGGATACAATAACTAGCAAATTTATTTCCACAAATGTGTTATTTAAAGTGGCATTTAAATAATAAAGATATATTCTATAAAGGATTTAGGAAGAATGAGCCAAGCCTAAGGTAAAGTAGTTGAGTTATGATCAATAAAGCCATGAAATTAAAAAGAAACTTGAAATATTTCCAAAACATAAGGGAGAATGGTATAGCAAACATGAAGAAAAGGGTTAAAAAATGTGAAAAAAAGTGAAGTTGAGCTGATTTAATTTAAATCAAAGTAGTGGGGTGTATCTCAGAGCTCACAGAAAAATGTGAATTCCATTCTTCACTTCAAGGGAAGTCATTCACTGTGTAGGGTCCACATGGATGAAGTGCATGGTTCAAATTATGGATTATGGAAGAGATATCCACAGGTAGAAAATGTTCAGGGACTAACTGAATGCCTAGGGGAGAAAGTCAGATTATTTTGCTGAGGAACTATGTATGTTTAGGCAGTGGGAAGACGTGGATCAAGACTGCCACTTTTCCTTTTCTGAAGTTAAATGGGTGGCAGCATGTACTGTAGAAACAATTCTGACCCAATGTGTTCCTGCTGCTTACAGAGCCATGGGTGGACCTCTAGAGGATTCACTTCTCCTAAAAGTCTCTCAAAACACTGGCAGAGATGGTGAGAGCAGTTTAAAAACCAGGGCTTTCTTCATGGGGTCTGGCAGGCTTCATGTGTTAAAACTGCTCTTGGTCTTGTCCATAATCTGCTTCATTCTCACCCACTGATGCCCCAAAACTATTGCTTTAAGTTACATACCGCATACTGGAATTGTCCTGCCCAATTGGCTCCCCTAGCTGGACTCATCTCTAGTTGATGGGTCTTTATGCTGTAATATCTGCACCTGTTGCTTAGCTTCTTCAATCATTCAGTGATGATCACAGCTGTTCATATCAATGTACAAAACTGAGGAAAAAAACTGATTAGAGATAAAGTATGTAGTGGCCATATGAAGATGATATGTGTCTCCTGTCTTCCTCCCGTTTCCCTGTGGACCATGAGACAATACTTTATGTTTGATTTTAGCAGAAGATGGGAAGTTGGGACTGACTACAGAGGATGCATACATGAAATGTATTAGAATATCAGATCACTGTCAAGTGACTATAAGGCTTGTCATAATTGAAAATAATAAATTGTATGATTTTCTACTTGATAATTTTCCATTACTGAAGAGTCAGAAACCAAAACTTACAACAGAGGTTTGACTCTCAGCTTAACAAATGCTGAAGAAATTTATAATAATCACCATCAAGGAGTGTTCAAATATTGCCATTTATTTTTCCCATTATTACTTTTTAGTAATATATATGTGTTTTTTCTAAAGGATAAATATATATTTATTTTTTAAAATAAAATAAAGCATTTAATCTGGGGCTCACAGTTTGAGAGGATTAGTAAGTGATTATCTATAGATAAATAATTTGAAAACCACTATGTAAGAGACATTGGGCCACAACTATGAAAAGATCCTTTTACATCTCCAGAAAAAAAGGAAGAATGGGAGAAAAAAGAAGTTAGAAAAAAATAAGGGAAGAAAAGATGGAAGACCATGTTACACAACACTAATGGAACTGAATGTCAAGAACTCACAATAGCACCAAACTCAAAGAAAACAACTAACAAAAAGTGTCTGAATAATTTATAATTTATTTTTTATTCATAATCTGTCACATTCATAATCCATGTCTTCCCAATACTTAAATATACCTAATTTCTCAGAAAAGTAATTGACTTTCTCCCATAATCATTCAATTAATCTTTCAACATTCTCTACCTGTAGATATGTCTTCCATGATCTATATTTGGACTACACAGCTCAGCGATGTGGACTCCACATAGCACCCTTGTATAGTCAACTGCCAGGGATTTCTCTTGAAGCCTATAGTGGAATTCTCATCTTTCTCTGAGTTCTGAAATACATCTCACTACTTTGATCTAAAATTCTATCAACTCAACTTCATTCTTTTCACATTTCTTTTGCTCTTATTCATATTTGTCACACTATCCTCCTATACGTTCTGGAAATATTTCAAGTTTTGCACACCTTTTAAAAAATTGAATATTATTTCCCTTATTTATTGTTCCCACCCCTCATTTTCCCATGAAAATCTCCCTTATTGTTCTAAGAGCTATTAAGATTGACAATTCCAACACCCTTCCTCCAATCAGGAAGAAAATTTGTTTGCTTAATAGTTTATTCAATAAAAACATATGAAGCAAATGTTATTTCCTGATGATTATGTGAGCACAGTAAAAGCAGGGGCAATTTCAACATCAAAATTTCCTCATCATCACTTGCACACTCGTATGTGGGGGTTGCAGAGTAAGCAGTTCATTATAATGGCCCTTTATATGGAGAAGAGAACTTAAGAATCAACTCATGACAATTGGAATTCTCTAAGAACTATGACTCATGTTTTTATTTGAATTACAAATGCCCACCGTACGCTTCATTTAATGAAATCATAGGCCCTTTATATTTTGTCCCTGCGTGATGGCTAAATGATGGTCATGCATCTTTGATGTGATGATTAACCAGGGTCCCTTGATATCAATTCCTGTTTATTATCAATAAATATAGTTTCCATCAACTGTATCCAAAGGACTTTACCATGGCAATTTGAAAATGCTGTTGAGGGGAACATATGAGCAGAATGTTGGAAGGTAAGATGTTTTTAAATTCTCCCTTTGCTCTTTTAGTTATAAAACTAGAGTCAGTTTAAATCCCTTTGACAGAGACCCACATCAAATGGCTCAGCAAATGTATCCATCATGCATTATTTATCAAGGACCCTGCTCTAATTTCTTCAGTCAGCATATCCTTGCATTCACTGGAGTCCTCATACTAAGTGTTCTGTGCAACAGTCCTGCTTTAGGGATTAGTCTTCTTGAGAGCTTGTACCATAGCCCATTTGCCTATTTTGATTTAAATGTTAAATGCCTCACATGAACCCACATGCTTAAACATTTGGTTCCCAAATGGTGAAGGTATTTTACAAGCTCCTGGAATCCTGAAGAGACAGAGGAAATAGGCCTTTTGTCTAGGTCTTGAAGTTTTCTTGTACAGTTCCCTTCCTATCTATTTTCTGCTTTCACTTCCACCAAGACATGAGAAGAGCACACTCTGGCCACTATGGAGATATTGGGTGTGATGCCTTCCCACACGGGGACAGACTGAGTCCTCTCAAACTAAGTTAAAATACACACTTCCTTCAGTTGCTTCTTGTTGAATTTTTGATTGCAGCAAGCAAAACAAGAAGTAACAGGTCTGGCCAGAGGGCTCAGAAGGGAGAGGTGCTTGATTCAGATCCCACGTGGTAGAAGGAGAGAATTTAATTACCTTCTAACCCCTATGTGTGTGTCTTAGCATGTACATATATGTGTGCACTTGAACAAATCCACTCTCACTAAATAAAGAAATTCAATAATAAAAGAAAAGAAACTAAATACAACTACATGTCAAATTCTCTAGGATCATGCATGTTAAAGGACAGGTGTGTGATATTGTGTCCCCCAATATATTGTGCACCTTAAAATTTGTCTGGGGTCAGAGAATAGAATAGCCACTAGATAGACATAGAGGACAAAAAATGGTGGCACACACACCTTTAATCCTAGCACTCCAGAGGCAGAGATCCATTTGGGTCTCTGTGAGTTCAAAGCCACACTGGAAATAGCCAGGTATCATGACACATGCCTTTATTCCCAGGAAGTGATAGCAGGAAGCAGAAAGGTATATAAGACATGAGGATCAGGAATTAAGCTTGTCAAGCTTTTAGGTTTTAGCAGCAGTTCAGTTTGAGGAAACAATATCAGCTGAGGAATTGGCGAGGTGAGGTTTGCTGTTGTCTGTTCTGTTTCTCTAATCCTTTAGCGTTCACCGCAATACCTAGCTCCAGGTATTTTTTTTATTAATAAGATCTTTTAAGATTCATGTTACAGACAGGTGGTCAATATAGTTTTCTGTGATGGCCTGCATATAACACAATGTCTATAGCTTCCTGCATATAACACAATGTCCATGACTTCCTACATCTAACACAATATTCATAATTTCCTGCATATAACATAATGTTCATGGCTCCCTGCATATAACACAATGTCCATAGCTTCCTGTATATAAGACAATGTATTTCTGATATAAACAATGTCCATGGCTTCCTGCATATAACACAATGTCCATAGCTTCCTGCATATAACACAATGTCCATAGCTTCCTGCATATAACACAGTGTCCATGGCTTCCTGCATATAACACAATGTCCATGGCTTCCTGTATATAACACAGTATCCATGGCTTCTTACATATAACACAATGTCCATGGCTTCCTGCATATAACACAATATCCATGGCTTCCTGCATATAACATATTATCTATAGCTTCCTGCATTAAAAATAGACATATTTCCCCTGCTCTGTGTTCATTTACGTTTTCTTCCACTTTTGTGCATATTAAATGTTTGTGTGTTATTCTAACTTTTGTCCTATCCATAGAATTTACATGATTTTAATGTATATGTATTTCCCTGTGAAATCAGTGGTCTCACGTAAATTTAAGCATGCTCTGATTAGTGGGGTGACCAAGTTGTTTTAGTAACTTTATACTCTGTATTATTCATTATTTTGTGTTTATGATTATGTTGCCATTGAAACTATGACCTTACTTGTCCTAGAGTAATGAGACAACAAAAGTACTTATCTTAACAGGTGAAAGGTTACTCTGTGCCAAATGAGAGCCAAAGGGTTCACAGCATGTTCTGCAGATCAATTTTCCACAGTCCTTTGTACAGAGCTTGGGGGTGGAAAATGAGTCCTCAGAAGACCCTGGAAAGAAAGAAATGCTAACTCAGGAATTTGCAGCGTGGCAGAGGAGAAACAGCTCCACAGTGAGGAGCAATTTGGCTCAGTGAAATCCTCAGATGGCATTTTAAACAAATGCTGTTAATTGAGGGCTTTATTGGTTTTATATTTTTTTATTTAATGCATATATTTGTTTTAGTTTATGATTGGATTAAAAACTATAACATTAGGAGTTTACACTTTATATTTAAAGGTATTTAATAACATTATTGTCAACATAAGTTAACTCAACACTGTGAGAGGTTGAGACTTCTTTCCCTTTCAGCATAGTAAATTATGTATTAGCTTGAAGTGGAGAGACAGTGTCCAAGAGCAACATATTTACTTCCAAAATCAAATATTTCAAGGGTGTCAGGAAGCAGGGTCAAAAGATCCAAATACTCCCACATGATTTCTGCTGAGCATTGTGATAGCTGGAAGCTCCTTCTAATGTGGTTTATTTAATTACACTAGTATCACTTTTTAATTTACATTGTATCCCCAAGCTAATATCTCACATAAAATGTAGCATTCATGGTGCTTTAAACTTTTATTTGACATTTTTTTATTAATGTGTCATACACAATTCTCTATTTCAGTTTCACTTGGAGATATTAAATTTATTGTTCTATTCTAAAAATGAAACAAAATATTTCAAAATCTGGGTACTTGAAGAATAAAAAGATCACTTGAATTCTTCTTTAAAATCTGTATTTGTTATAAACATTATATTTATATTTATTTTATGGGTATGTGTGTTTAGAATGCATGAACAACTTATATAGCCTGTGCTTTTGGAGTTCAGAAAAGGCTGTAAGATTCCCTGAAGCTGGAGCTATATAATATACATGTATATAACTTCACTGAGACATGAAGAGTTTGAGACTGGTCTAATGTCTGGCTACCTTCATGTAGTTATATGATGTTTTTACAAGTGAGTTCATTGCAATAAAATTATTTTCAATTAAAAATAATTTACAGGATTGATGGAACTTATAGAATATGAAAGGTAGCAATAGTTGACTGCAGTAATATCTCCAGGGTAGGAGAGTCCAGGGTAAGTGACAGCGGCAGAAGTAGCATCTTTGGATGGTGACTAATGCTGTCTGGGTGACAAGATTTGTTATGCTTGCAATGACACTGGGTGTCTGAGAGGCTTAGGTTCTTTTCCACATCTTTGACAAAATACCTGGACAAACATCATTTAGTGGAGAAACTGCTTATTCAGACAAACCTGGAATTGTGACAAACACAGTGTATTTGTCTTGTGGGAAAGAGAAGCCTGTCCTTGTGGAAAAGTCAAAATGGAAGAAACGAGAAACATGATTGATTATATTGCATCCACAGTTAGAAGCAGAAAGCAAAGAATGCCTGTGTTCTACCCCCAAGCATTTATGTAATTATTATTTTATCAATAAAAACTTGGGAGTTAGCTATCATGGTAAAAACCTGATTCATCAGAGAAGTAGTGGAGAAGTGACCAGAGACCTCCTCTTTCTCTCCTTCCTCAATCCAAAAGGACCCAGCATCTCTCTAAGCACCTCATTACTACTTCTCATCTCTCTCTCTATTTCTTGGCTCTTCCAAAACTTCTATGGCTAATTTTGGTCAACTACTAGCTAGCTTTGCCCTCTGATTCAAGGTAAACTTTTTTTTGGCAGTCTCAGAAGTGTCAGAATGCGATCAAAATATCCTACAACATTTCCTCCTTTTTGTCTAAATAAAAAGGGAAGATTTTAATGCTAACACAGTAAAAATATTTACAATAAGAACAATTATCAGGTAAGAATTACATTTACAATGTCCAGTTCATTTGCATTGGCAAATTCAGAGAAAATACTCCATTATCCATCCTATCTTGGTGAGTCCATAGTTTTGTGTCTAATTCACTTCCTATCCTCACTTGTATTACCAATCCAAAACTGTTGTTTTAGACCTCAATAAATAATTTAAGGTTTTATCTCTCAACCTTATACATTTTACATGGCTTTTGTGAAGTTTTTTTTTTTTTTTTTTTTTAATCAGGTAATAAGGAAAATTCTAACTACTATCTAGAGGCCTGAGAAGAATGTAATATTACCTCAGTAAACAGGAAGTGCAGAACAAACAACTTCCAAAACTATAGAAATGACAGAAACACCTGGTTGCCTGGGCAGTCATCCAAGTTTGCTCTGCAATACTTGGGTAACTATCATTGACCTACATGCCTAGAATATCTGACAGATATTTTTATGTAGCAGGAATTTTGAAGAATTGGACTAGGCAAAGTTCAGCAGTCACTTTATTTGTGTCCTCCTTGTCCAATTTGACCAGTCTTCTGTGGGTGGTTGAGGCAAGAACAGTGTCATGACTAATCACGACTACTGGCTCAATTTACCACGGTGAAACCAAACTCTATATGGAGGTCTGTCAATGCCCATTGTCCTTTTTTGAAGTAGACTGGTGTTGCCAGAAGCAGGTGTGTCTCACTGTTGAGAAAAGTCTTGTTATTAAAAAATCTATATTGTCATATAGAAGTGTTTGAAGGTCATCAATCTATCTATAATATACCTATATTTGACCTGGAAAACATACCTAATTTACTTCAAATTTGATTGTTATAGATGATTAACTACTAACCTGTATTTCTTAATTATCCTGAACAGTTTATAATGATAGCTTTCAAGGACTAGAAATTTATATTACATTGTTAAATGAATCACATAGATATAATACCTCAAAAAAGAGTAGAACCTCCCCATATATATATATATATATATATATATAAGTAACAAAAATAACCTTAAATTTGTAGCAATATAAAAAATCCATACCAATGTAAAATATTTAATACTAGAAGTTTCCTTTTTAGCTTAAAATTTATTTGATAATCTATCCTTTTATCCTATCATTCCTATCTCTCTTATTTTCTTTTCAGAACAAAATCCCTGAATCTAATTTCCTTTGCTTAGTGTCCTCCCTGACCATGACCAATGACAACTTGTAACCAACCCTCTAAACAATGAGAAACATTCATAATCCACCAAGCAACCAAAAATTATCCACTCCAAGTCTTGAGAATGTGGGTATTATGTTTTTAAAATTACTTCTTACTATCTATGGGAACTGACACCTTTAGAAGATCCTGAGAAAAGAATATAAAGATCAAGTCCTAGAAGAGCTAATTGTATCATTCCCCCCCCCCCCCCCCCCCCAGTTTCTGTGCAATGGGAAAGTACAAGGCTTATCTGAAGTCCTGGCTAGAGCAGTCTATGAGAATGGACCATCTTATCTAACCACATTGAAGTTTTCCTTACCAGTTTGTAGTTCAAAGCTGATCTCTGGGTGCTGTTTGTCAACTTAGTGGCATTATCACAGTCCAGGTGAAATTGTCATTGTAGGGTCCTGTTATCTTTTTGGGGACTTCAAAGGTAACTGTTTGGAAGGGTCCCAGTTCACTGCAGAAAACTTAAACATTTTAAATATCATATGCAGCAGATCTCAGAGAGCTTAAAGGACCACAGTCTGTTAAATATGTCTGGGGTATACAAACTGTCCTCATCTGGAATGAATCTCAGGTGAACTGCTGCTAAAAGCCTAAAAGCTTAACCAACTCTACTTCCTGGTTTTCACACCTTATATATCTTTCTGCTTCCTGCCATCACTTCCTGGGATTAAAGGTATGTGTCACCAAGCCTGGCTGTTTCCAGTGTGGCTAGGAACTCACAGAGATCCAGAAGGATCTCTGCCTCCAGAATGTTGAAGTATGTGTGCCACCATTTTCTGGCTTCTATGTCTATCTAGTGGCTATTGTGTTCTCTGACCCCAGATAAGTTTATTAAGGTGCACAATATATTGGCAGACACAATATCACCACATTCCTAGTTATCTGCTTTAGACTACAATCATGTACAAGACGCTGGATGAAGCTTATTCCTAGAATTAGTTAATATTCTGTATAACCATTAATATCATGACAGAAAGTTTATATATACAGATATATAATCATCTTATAAATTTTGAGATACTATTTATACCTTAAGAAAAGTTTAAAGAATCAAAATAAAACCAAAGCATTATGAGATTAGTGACAATAGAATAGTCTCTTATTTTTGTGTTTTCTTCTGTCCCATATTAAGTGGCTCTTTTAACACGAGAAAGAGATTTTGGATTTTCCTTGAACAAACATGCTTGAGTTTAGAGATGAAGAGAGTCATGCTCCAACTCCAAAGCCACCTCTGATTTTTAATTAAGTTAGGACCACAAAAAAACTTATATGTCTGTAAAGAACAGCAGAAACAAACATTTGCAAAGATTTGTGGAGGGGAGATTCTAAGAGACAGAGGTGCTGAACATTTGTAGCAAAATAGTATTTTCCATATATGACAGGGATGTTTTTGACTTGAGTTCACAGCAGCTGTACTGCATGCAGAAGAGTCATACATGATAAAGACAACCATAATTCTAGCATGGATGGAGGGAGGGCTTATGAAGCCCCACCCCTAGTTTAGGAGTGATTGGCCATCTATTGCTGCTCCTCAGGCAGAAGGACTCCATTTTCACCAGGGATGTAGTCTCAGAGAAACAACACTACACCCATGCACAGACAAGTAGAACTAAGTGCGCCCAGTGGATGTAAAAAACAGAGCATGAAATTGGGAGGGAAAAGTGGTGGTAAAGTCATAGGGGAACATGAGGGGAAGAGATAAGGACTGGATTTAATCAACATACCTTATATGTATGGATGAAATTCTGAAACAAACAAACAAAACATTAAAAGAAAGAAGTGATAAGAGTAATCATCAGCTTCATTGTTTGGAACCAGAAACAGTGCTAACTGGACTGTGTTGGTCAATTCATGTTCTTTCCCATTTCATTAAAAAAAAAAAAGCTAATATTCTATGAGACACCGGGACACAAATGCAGAAGCATCTAGAAATTAAAATGTCCTTTTCTTAGGAAAAAGCACGGAAAATAAACGTATCTTGATATGAGCAATGAGGCATGGATGTGTTAAGCCCTCTTATAATCCTGAGGGCATCTATGGAAAGCAACAACACACAGGAACCTGCCTAGCTCTGCAGCCAGTAACAGGAACCCCACCCCACCAGCCCTAGATTTCCAACAGTGAGCCTGAAAGAACAGATTGATGGCTGTTAGAAATGCTGTGGTTCAATTTCTGTTGTTACAAGCTTCATATGCATATAGATTGTAATATATATATATATATATATATATATATATATATATATATAAACAGGATATTACAGGGAGTAAAAAGAGAGAAGGATGGATGGATAAGAAAGACAATTTAAAATCAGATACATCTGATACTTACAGAGAGCATTGACCTGGTGCCGTATTTGTTGTGCAAAAATATGAGGGCATTCCCAATCATTAGAGTCCTTCAGTTCAGGTTTTTAATGCAGTGTTAATTTGAAGGATGTGGAATATAGTTAATGTAAGCTAATGGAACAGAGAGAGTGCATTTAAAGTTACAATAGTTAGGCAGGAATATAGGACATGTTAGAGATGAAAAAACAATAGACAAGGGGGAAGCAATTTGGGTCTGTTTTGTTTTTAGAAAGGGAAGGTAATCTGTAATCAACAATTACAATAAAGTCAGTTAGAATGAAAATGCCGAAACATCCCCTTACTCTAGTCATTATTGTACCACTAAAGGCTTTTATGTTCTCTATAGCTGCTTCAGAACACAATCAATGAATGGAATGCTTCCTAGTTGAAATAAAGGGTGAACTGTTGTGTCACAATATTTGAATGAGGAAGGAGTTATAGCACAAAAGGAGGTATTGGGTGTCAAGATAACCTTAACATTTTTAAAGCCTGAATCAAACAGTTAGGATAGAAATAAAAATTAACTACCCACCACCTCCACCAAAGCTCTATAAATGAATCATTCCATTTCATTTGTTGTTGGCACAGTCATGTCAGAAGAAATAAAATGAATTAAAATATTTATTTGCAGTATTAGATCCATTATGTATTTATCACCTTAGATCAAAGGTGCCCAGATCAAATATTTTGGAGTGCTGAATGAATGATATGCTGTTTCCCAGGCATCTAGGAACATAACAAATGTACTGTGACCAAAGCACTGGTGACAGCAAACTCAGTTCAGCCCTGCTCTATCCCCAAAACCCACTGCCTCTGCTTTAACACTTGCCAGGAGAAAGCTGTCTCTGTGGCAGCAGGGATCATGGATATGTCTGCTTCTGCTGGGGAAACCACATAGGCAAATGGGTGCCGGGAACTGAATCCAAGTCCTCTCAAGATTAGCGAGTACTTTTAAACACTGAGCCATCTCTCCCGCTCATTTATCATGCTTTAAAAAGGGATAGAAAAACACATAGACTCCGTGTAGAATGACAACATAGAAAGGTATTTAAATATAATATCCTAACTGTTGGAAGTGGGAAAGAACTTGACAAAGGAGAAATGCAAACTCATCCAAAAAGTTTGACTTGAAGGCAGGATTCAGAGACAGGATCTTGCCTAAGTATGTGTCTGATTCAGCCACTATGCCAGCAGCACCTGAGTGGAGAGGTGACTAAGGAGTGAATTCTAAGAGCTAATAAAACGTGTCAAACCTGGAGGTACATATTAGAGCACATTCAACTTCAATAATGAGGAAAAGTAGCACTTCCAACTAGAAAAATCTCAGAAAACATACTCAGTTTTGACCAGAGAGATCTTAGCTGAGAACAAGCTAGAGCCTTGATGCTGTTCAGTCCATTTATTCACCTCTCTCTCCTGTAATGTCCACCACCTTAAAACTTCCATTTCTGGCCATGTTATTATTCTTCCTTTTATTTGTTCTTTTATGAGGCCATTTTGTAAAACATGAACCATCTGAAGTGAAAGTGAGAAAACTGGGGCTTTTTGTGGTTTAACCAGGAAATATCAAGTCCTGAAGAAAGGCAGTATGAACAGCTCCATAGTCCTGGGAAATGAACGCAGCCAATGGGAGAAATGTGAGGGCTGTGAGCTCGTGCCTTACACACTCTTCCATGAGGTGGGTTGCTGGAACCCTCTATAAACAAATGATTTGCTTAAAACTGTTTTTAGTATTTCCTCCTCCTGTTTTAAGAAGCTTCTGGTAGAGAATGAGGTCAGAGTTCAGACATTTAGTCTAAAGCTTTTCATTACTGACAGACACTTTTAGTCTGGAATTGATTGGGGTAAATTAATATTTAGAAAACTATTATTCACTTAACAGGTTATTATTATGCAGCATTGAAAATATTCAAGTTGGAGAGACCACACTGACAGCCAGAAGTCCAAGTAGGCTACCTACCCATAAACCTCTCCCACTTTCTCAGTATCCCCCCAACACTGTCCTCCAATCCCCACACCCTCCACATTATCATGTCCCTGCCCTGCAACTTAACTAGCAAGGAGACTCCCTGCTCTGCCAGAGACCACACTGGCCACCATAAGTCCAGGTAGGTCTTCAGTATGCCAAACTCCCTCACTCTTTCACTCTTTCAATCCATGCCCACCCTGTCCTCATTCCACCACCTGCCACCTTCCTCCTGACCTAATCCCAGCCCCCAGCTGGGGCAGAGACTCCCTGCTCTACCAGAGACCATGCTGACTCTCAGAGTCCAGATAGGCCACCTGCTCATTGCCTATTTACACTCTCTCCACCACCCTATTCCCCAGCCCTAACCCCTTGCTTCACCCTGTCCCAGCCTCCAATTCAAGCAGAGAATCCCTGCTCAATCAGAGGCCACATGGCCAGAAGGTCGAAGAGAAAAACAAAACAAAACAAACAAACAAACGAACAAACAAACAAACAAGGTAGGGGAGATATCTACCTAACAAATTTAAAATAGGAAATTGGCATGAAGACCTTTAAGCACCTCCAAATCAGATGCCTAGGGGCCAGCATAAGAACACAATAAACAACAGAGTGGGCTATATGGCAACACTAGAGCCCAGCTATCTTACTGCAGCAAGCCCTGAATATTCCAACACAGCTGAAGCATAAGAAAAATACCAGCTTCATGAAGCTGATAGAGGTCCTATAGAGGAAATGAACAAATCCATTAAATAAATTGAGGAGAAGACAAACAACAATGGAGAAAATTAATAAATACCCCCAAGAAAACCCAAGAAAGTAAAAAAAAAAAATCAAAGAGTTGAAAGAAATGAATAAAATTGTTTAAGACTTGAAAATGAAAATAGAAACAATAAAGAAAACACAAATTGAAGGAATTCTAGAACTGAAAAATCTAGTTAAGCAAACAGGAACTACAGATGCAACCATCATCAACAGAATATAATAGATGAAATAGAAAATCTCAAATGTCAATAATATGACAGAAGAAATAGATACATCAGTCAAAGAAAATATTAAAATTAAAAAATTCATCACACAAAACATCCAGGAAATATGGGACAGTATAAAAAAAACCAAATCTAAAAATAATAGGAATAGAAGAAGAAGAATCCTAGCTGAAAGGCTCAGAAAATATTTTCAACAAAATCATAGAAGAAAATTTTCCTAACCTAAAGAAGGAGATAACTATAAAGATACAAGAAGCTTATAGAAAACCAAATAGATTGAACCAGAAAAGAACGTCCACTCGCCACATAATAATCAAAACATGAAACATACAGAAGAAAGAAAGAATATTAAAAGCTGCAAGAGGAAAAGACCAGGTAACATTTAAGGGAGACCTATCATAATTACACCTGACTTCTCAACAGAGATTTTAAAAAGCCAGATGAGCTTGAACAAATGTCCTGTAGACTCTAAGAGACCACAGATGCCAGCCAGACTACAATACCCAGACTTTCAATCATCATGAATGGGAAAACAAGGTATTCAATGACAAAGTCAAATTTAAACATTATTTATCCACAAATCTAGCCTACAGAAGGTACAAAAAGGAAACCCCCAACCTGCAGAGGATAACTACACCCATGAAATGGGAAATAAATAATATCTCACCAGCAAAACCAAAAGAAAGGAAGCACAAGTGCACACACACACACACACACACTCACTCATACACCCACTACCACTGTTATCATCAACAATAAAAAAACAAGAATTAATAATCCTTGACTAGTGATACCTGTGAATATTAATGGACCCACCTCTCCAGTAAAAAGACACAGACTAACAGATTGGTTGCAAAAACAAGATTTATTCTTGTGTTGTATACAAGAAACACATCTCAATATCAAAGATGGACATTCCACCCTTCAAAGTTAAGGGCTGGAAACAGATTTTCCAAACAAATGGACCTAACACAAAACCAAGTTAGTGTAGCCATACTAATATCTAGTAAAATGGACTTCAAAACAAAATAAATCAAAAAAGATGGGGAAGGACACTTCACACTCATCAAAGAATAAATCCACTAAGTTGATATTTCAGTTCTTCACATCTATGCTCCAAATACAAGGACACTCGTTTTTGTAAAAGAAACACCTCTAAAGCTTAAATTAGACACTGCCCCTCACAAATTGATAGTGGGAGACTTCAATATCCCACTCTTATCAATGAACAGGTCACCCAGCCAGAAATTAAATAGAGAAATACTGGAGCTAACAAACCTTCTAAAGCAAATGTTCCTAACACATATCTCTAGAACATTTTACCCAAACACAAAAGAATATACCTTCTTCTCAGCACATCGGGGAACTTTCTCTAAAATTGACCCAATCCTTTGTGACCAAGCAAGTGACAACAGGTACAGGAAGATTGAAATAACTCCCTGCATCCTATCAGACTACCATGGGTTAAAGATGGATTTTAATATCAAAAGAAACAACAGAAGCCTATAAACTCAAGTTCATGGGAAGTGTACAACTCTTTAGTGAATGACTACCAGGAAATTAAAAACTCCCTATAATTCAATGAAAATGACTGTATAACATATCCAAACTTATGGGACACAATGAAAGCAGTGCTATGAGAAAAGCTCATAGCTCTAAGTGCTTACCTTATAAAAATTGGAGAGTTCTCATATTAGCAACTTAGGAACACAACTCAAAGCTCCTGAACAAAAGGAAGTAAGCTTGCCCAAGAGGAGAAGACAACAGGAAATAGTCAAACTGAGGGCTGAAATCAATAAAACAGAAGCAAAGAGAACAACAAAGAAATCAATGAAACAGAGTTGGTTCTTTGAGAAAATCAACAAGATAGAAAAACCCTTATCCAAACTAACTAAGAGACACAGACAGACTACCTAAATTAATAACATCAGAAATGAAGTGTATGTGTATGGGGGGGGCAATAACAGACACTGAGGAGATTCAAATAATAATTAGGTCATAATTTAAAAACCTATGCTTCACAAAATTGGAAAAATCTAAAAAAATGGATAATTTTCTCAATGGGTACCACTTACCAAAGTTAAATCAAGATCAGATAA
Source organism: Peromyscus leucopus (assembly GCF_004664715.2). Classification (NCBI taxonomy): domain Eukaryota; kingdom Metazoa; phylum Chordata; class Mammalia; order Rodentia; family Cricetidae; genus Peromyscus; species Peromyscus leucopus. The sequence continues at coordinate 90,615,650 of NC_051065.1, forward strand.
ACAATTTAAATAGAGTTATAAACACCGAGGAAATGGAAACAATCATTAAAAGTCTACCAACCATAAAAGCCCAGTGTCATACAGTTTTAGGGTAGAATTCCACCAGACTTCCAAAGAAGAGCTAATCCTCAAATTATTCCAAAAAACAGAAACAGAAGAAACATTGTCAAATTCCTTTATGAGGTCACAATCACCCTGTTACCCAAATCACAAAAAGATTTAACAAAGAAAGAGAATTACAGACATATTTTCCTTATGAATATATAAGAAAAAAATTCAATAAAATACTTGAAATTGAACTCAAGAATACATCAAAAAGATAATCCACCATGAACACATAGGCTTCATTCTGGAGATGTAGGAATGGTTCAACATAAGAAATTTTGTCAGTGAAATCTATCATATAAACAAAATGAAAGAAAAAAAATAAAACAAAACATAAAATCATCTCACTAGATTCTGAAAAGGCCTTTGATAAGATCCAACACCCTTTCATGATAAAAGTCTTGGAGAGCTCATGGATACAAGGGACATACCTAAAAATAATAAAGGCACTGTACAGTAAGCCAATAGCGAACATCAAATTAAATGGAGAAAAACTCAAAGCAGTTCTACTAAAATCAGGGAGAAGAAAAGACTCTCCACTTTCCCTATATCTATTCAACACAGTATTTGAAGTTTTAGCCAGAGCAATAAGACAACTAAGGGAGATCAAAGGAATACAAATTGGAAAGAAAGATGTGAAAGCCTCACTATTTGCAGAGATGATATGATAGTATACATACGTGACCCAAAAATTTCTAGTGTGGAACTCATACAGTAGATACACACCTTCAGCAAAGTGGCTGGATATAAGATTAACAAAAAAAAAATAGCCTTCCTATATACAAATGACAAGTGGACTGAGAAAGAAATCAGGAAAACAACCTTCACACAGTCACAAATAATATAAAGGCCCATGGGGTAACTCTAACAAAACAAGTGAAAGACCTGTATAATAAAAACTTCAAGTCTTTAAAAAAAGAAATTGAAGAAGATATCAGAAGAAGGAAACATCTTTCATGCTCATTGATTGTTAGGATCAACAGAGTAAAAATGGCTTTCCTGCAAAGCAATCTACAGATTTAATGTAATCCCATCAAAATTCCAACATAGTTTTACTGATCTGGAAAAGATAATACTCAACTTCATATGGAAAACAAAACCCAAGGTAGCCAAAATAATAGTGTACAATAAAAGAACGTTTGGAGGCATCACAATCTCTGATTTCAAGCTTTACTAGAGAGCTATAGCAATAAACATCATATGGCATTGGCATAAAAACAAACACATTGATCAATGGAATTGAATTAATGACCCACACATAAATTCACACACTCATGGACACCTTATTTTTGATAAAGAAGCCAGAAAGACACAACTGGAAGAAAAGGAAAGCATCTACAACAAATGGTATTTAGCAAACTAGATATCTTCATGTAGAAGGATGCAAACAGGCCAATATTTATTACCCTGCACAAAACTCAAGTCTAAGTGGATTAAAGACTTCAACATAAATCCAGATACACTAAACCTGATAGAAGAGATAGTGAGGAATAGCCTTGAATTCATTAGCACTGCAGACAACTTTCTGAACGGAACACCAATAGCAAAGTCACTAAAATCAACAACTAATGAATGGTACCTCATGGAACTGAAAAGCTTCTGGAAGGCAAAGGATCTCATCAATAGGACAAAATAGCAGGCCACAGAATGGGGAAAAGATTTTTACCAATTCCAAAACTGATAGAGGACTAATATCTAAAATACATACAGACCTCAAGATATTAGACATCAACAAACCAAATAATCTAATTAAAAATGGGTTGTGGATCTAAACAGAGCATCCTCAATGGAGGAATTTCAAATGACTAAGAAAAACTTAAAGAAATATTCAGAGCCTGCATGGGTCCATGCCAGTTCCTCTGTATATACTTTAGGGGTGTTAGCATGGTGTGTTTGTGGGCTACTAACAGTGGAAATGAGAGTGTCTCTGACTCTTTATTATGCTTTTGGGACCCCTTTTCCTTCTACTTGGTTCCTTGGCCCATCCTTGATATGATGGTTTGTACCTAGTTTTGTTGTACCTTGTTTGGCTGTGTTCATTGGATATCCTTGTGAGGCCTGCTCTTCTCTGAAGGGAAATTGAGCAGGAGTGCATCTGGGAGAGAGGGGAGATTAGGACTGGGTGGAGTGGATGGAGGGGAAACTAGAGTCTGGTTGTGTAGAAAACAAACAAACAAACAAACAAACAAAAACTGCCAAAAAAACTATAAAATAAAAAAGATAAAAGTAAGATATTCAAGTTGTCTTTTAGTACCATGTGACGAAAACAATAAAGGTTTTAAAGTATTCACATCAGAAGGACTTGCATGAATGACATATTTAGAATCATTGCAAATGCTATGAAGTATCATGTGGGATGAAAATGAATGAGATTAGTTGCCTGTGATTTCAGATATGGCAAACAAAGTTTCACCAAATGAACTTTGAAATGAAATGCTCTGTTTTAGAAGAGTCATAATTGTGTTAATAAAGAAATAAATTCCCTTACTTTAGAGGTCAAGATAAAGTATCTGGATCCTTTGTGTAGTATGCCTATCTGTGACAAATAGAGCAAAAGAGGAAGAGAAAAACCGCCAGAAACAGGTACCAAGAGAAAGAAAGTGTAAGATGAATTGCTAAAAGGCCTTAGTAATAAAAATCCCAGAGCCAGATATTGGGTTAAAAACTGAGAGATTGGGGAGGCAGAAAGAAGCCAGTCACATCCTTACAACTAGAAATACTCAGCTAAAAACAGGCCTACTTTCTGTATACCTACACCTATATGCCTTTCTGTTCCTGCCCTGTTACTTCCTCTCTCCACCCAGCTATATCACTTCCTGTCTCTCTGTACAGACCTCCAGACCTCCATGGTTAGCGATGGGATTAAAGGTGTGTGCCACCATGCCTACCTCTGTTCCCAGTGTGGATTTGAACTCACAGAGATCCAGATGGATCTCTGCCTCTTGAATGCTAGGATTAAAGTTATAACTGTCTGACCTTTATGTTTAATATAATGGCTAGCTTTGTCCTCTGATCCCCAGACAAGCTTAATTTGTTAGAGCACAAATAAAATATCACCACAACAAAGAACCTTGACACAGTGTCTGGTGGGATTGAACATTGTTTTACATTTGTTCAGCATTGTCTTGAAAACTTAAGCACTTTATATAGTATTTAATATTAAAATTTGGGGCTGTAAATTCTAGCACTTTGGAGACAGTGACATGAGGGTCACAGTGAGTTTGAGGCCAACCTGGTCTACAAAGCAAGTTCCAGGACAGCCAGGGCTATTACACAGAGAAACCCTGTCTCGAAAAACTAAAATATAAAGGGAAAAAATGTAGCTGTTAAGGACAATCTTTAGGGCAATCTGACTGGCTAGACTGTTTTACTAGTACACTTCTAGTTCGATGAGAAACCCTGCCTCAAAGAATAAAGTTGAGAGAGCTATCAATGAAGACACTTTAGTCAACTTCTATCCTTCATGGGCACATACATTCATGTGCACATACACCTGTCACACAGGTGTACCCACACCCTCACAGGCACATTCTCTCTCTCTCTCTCTCTCTCTCTCAGACACACACACACACATATCACATACATGATAAAAAACAAATAAACAAAAAACGACCTTCAACAATATACATTATATTTTAAAGCCAGAAGGAAGAATTCTAAAACATAGTTCTTATTTCAAAATATATTCATAGAGTTGATTTCTTATAATAAGACATTATACTGACTTAATATGGTAATGAGGAAATCCAAGAGATAGAAATATGTTTTTTTTCTTAACAAAGTATCCTATCATTCATTAACTTTCCAGGCAGTTAGCAGATGGGAACAACCATCTTGCTTTCCTTTTATTTCCCAGGAAACTTCCACCAAACTCTGAGTGAAAGGTTGATGCTGTGGGATATCTTTCTGTACACTGTGAGTATGTGTTATTCCGATTGGTTGATAAGTAAAGCTGTTTGGCCAATGATGAGGCAGAATAAGGTTAGGTAGGACATTTGTACTGAAGAGAGAGAAGAGAGAGAAGTAGAAAGAGAGTTGAGCAGATGCTGAGAGCCCCACCAGGAGAAGTAAGATGTGAAAGTACCAGGAAGCCAGGAAGCCACATGACAATGCATAGATTAATAGAAATAGGCTGAGTTAACTTGTAAGAATTATCTGGCTAGCAAGAAGCCTGAGCCATTAGGCCATACAGTTTGTTAGTAATAGAAACCTCTGGTTATCCTTTGCTTTATATATAGTATCCACTTATGAGTGAGTATATAACATGTTTGTCCTTCTGAGTCTGGGTTACCTCACTCAGGATTATATTTTCTAGTTCCATCCATTTGCCTGCAAACCTCATCATGCCATTGTTTTTCTCTGCTGAGTAGTACTCCATTGTGTATATGTACCACATTTTCTTTATCCATTCTTCAGTTGAGGGGCATCTAGGTTGTTTCCAGGTTCTGACTCGGGGGCATGAGGAGGGAGGACAGGGGACTCTGTGGTTGGTATGTAAAATGAATAGAAAATCTCTAAATAAAAAAATAGAAACATCTGTGTGTTTACTTGGGTCTGAGCAGCTGCAGGACTGGGTGGGACACAAGAAAACTTCTGACTATAGGTTGAGGACCTCCAAGTCACTTTAGTTAGTGCCTTTGTCAGCTATCAGCTTCCTTGGACTTATCATATCTAAGAACCCCAGAGCTTTCTTAGTCTGAAGACATGAGCATGTCTGTCTCCAATGGTGAGCAAAGTAAATCAGTGAATTAGATCAATGGATTCCTTTTTTAAAGTGCTCAAAATGCTGTTTTTCACATGTATTAGTTAATTGCTGGATGGATATGTCAGCAGCAGTGGGGGTGGGGGTGGAGGTGGGGGTGGGGGTGGAGGGGGGTGGGAGTGGGGGGTGGGGGTGGGGGGGCAGGCCAGAGTCACACAGCTCTACTCTGCCATCTGCAGCAGCCTGTGTTCTTTGAGATGGTTCTTCTCAGGTGAAATTGGAATTTTTGACCTCACTACACACAAAGGAAAAGAATCTCACCATGGACCTGCAGATGCATTGAGCCTGGAACTTGAGGGCTGCAGTTCACTCTTGAGGCTGGGACTAGGGCTGCAGTCCTTGTAGCTTTGGCACCCCTGTTGACTTTTCATAGCCCTTCATCTTCCCAGCCCCCCTGCACCTTCTTACGGTCTCATCACTTGCTATCCTTCTTAGCTGCTTACAGCTTCTGCCTTCTATTTCTTCTCTGACCTCTGGAACTTTGCAGCTGCTTCCTCATGCTACAACTCAGGGCTTCAGGTACTGGAATCTTTAGTTTTTCTTGACTGTAGAACTTCTGGGCTGTCTGAGCCTGCTGCTGTCTGCTTTGTGTGGAACAGCTTCAGCCTACTCCACTGGTGAGAAAGACCACAAGTGGAAAAAAGAGCATTTGAGAAAAGGCTTTATTAGGTCCTAATGTTGCATCTCTGTCTAGGAGAGGGATGTAAGCCAAAAAGAACCCCAAACATATTTTAACTGATAAACATATAGGGAGAAAATTTGTGCAGCTCCCTTGCACTTGGATTGTAATTATGCTGATTGTAGCTTGTTCTTCAAACTTGTCAAGCCCCACAGAGGGATCAATCACCAGCCTGGTGTATGAAAGACTTGTTTTCTGTCAATCATAAGGATTTTGCTGACTTACTGGCAAAGTATTCTTCTTCTTCATTCTTGTTGAAGACCATTGTTATCACATTCAGAATAACTATGGGTGGGGTCATCTGGAGGTCACCCAGACTGAGAAGGCTGAGGTTTCACCCCTGCTGCTGTGGCTTGGAACAGTTGGGACTGTAGGAAAGGCTTTGGCTTCAGCTGCTACTGTGGTTAACTTAGCCTTTGTAAATGGGATGAAATTTTGTGTGCGTTAAGCTGGAGTGTTAAAACAAACAAACAAAAACAAAATAACTGGTCTACCCTGAGGACTGGTTGTGAAGGTCTACCCTGGGGGTTAGTTATGAAGGTCTACCCCAAGGGCTAGTTATGAGACAGGTATCTGGGCATAAGGAGGAAAGGATCAGTTAGCTATCATTCAAGGACTGGAATAACAGTTTCCTTACTATTTTTCTCATTCATAGGAAAACAAAACAAAATAAACAAATAAAAATTCAAAAGTTTAAAAGATTAACCTGAAGATGAAAGAATTTACATTCATAGCAATATGCAAGGCTTAACCTCTAAGCATGTGCTCCTGGGAAGATAGGGTCCCTCTGAACTGCCCCTGATACTATTGATTCTACTTTTCCTGACACTGATTAGAAAACAAAACAATTCAATTCTTGCATTTCACAGTGAAAAATCTCTGTTCTTTCAACCCAGGGCTCAAGAAGCAACCCACTTATTTTGTGAGAGAAGGGGGATACCTGTGATGGTAAATATTAATTATGAACTAGAGAAGATCTAGAATCATCCAGGATACAAACCCCTGGCCATGCCTGTGATTAACTATCTACATTAGATTACCTGAGGTATGTAGACACACTCTAAATACTTTTCCATGGGAAACTCCATACAAAGGAGAAAATGAGCTAAACACAAGATTTCAATGCTCTCTGCCCTTTAAGTGTGTGTGTGCAGTGTGACTGACCAGACCATTACTTCCCCTGATGGTCTGTATGCCCTCGAAGTACGAGCCAAAATAAATACTTCCTTGAGTTGTTTGTCACTCTATGTTAGCACATCAATGGGGAAAACAACTGATAGACCATGGGCATAGTGTTTTGGGGAACTTAATAAATATGTTTCACACATAGAAGATACTTATTGTGGAAGGTAACTTTAAAATTTCATTTAGAAATTCCTATTTGCATAGAAGCGTGGAGTGAGCAGGCAGGATGTATGCCAAATCACTTTCTGTTTATTTATTTATTTTTTGTTCTCTTTGGTTTGTGTGTTTTGTAGGTAGGTTGGTTTTTGAAAGGATATTATCTCTCTATGTAGCTCTGGCTGTCCTGGAATTTCTCAGGTAGACAAAGCTACCCTCTGGCTCAAGGGATCCTCTACCTCCTAGTCTCAAGTGCTGGGGTTATAGGTTTATGCCACACTTCTGGACTCCATTCTTTATCTGAAGCCTTACATTGTCCCTCTTCTTGATTTACTAATAGACTCCAATACTCAGTAAATTATTAGTTCATATGCATCTGCACTGACAAGGTAATCTTATGCTTTAGTCACTGATTATATGATTGTAAGTGAGAATGGTAAAGACAAACAAAACTGATGTCTTGATCACATGTATTCTACAGACAGCAATGAATAGTAGTGTTGATAGAACAGCAATAAATGAAATAAAAGAAAACACAACATGAGAGGCATGAAATGGTTGGGAGAGAAAGATTTACTAAGAAACATGGTCATTTAGCAAACAGGCCTTGGGGTGCTGATGGTACACCCACATAAAGTAGATCTGGAATCTTGAACAAAATGTGGCAGAAGGCACCCAAATGTGCTACCAAGCTATCATGTAGGATGTTTTCATTTTGCATTATGAAATTCCTTACTGTATATAGAAAGACTTAAAGACCTATGCACAACCTCCAAGTCATAAAGTATACACTTCTCACCTTTAACTATGTTGTTAACTTTTGTGAAGCACATCTTTCTAACTGTCACACCTTCTGTCTCTTCCTTGAATATTAAGCAGTTACTTGTTGCCCATTTTCTTTCTGGAAATTTATGATTCTGATCCTGTCCCTATATAAGCAGATGAAATGATCCAAATCTTTTAGGAAATTTGTTTATCTCAGTCATTTTTTTTTTCAATATCATATGTCAATTCTGGTGATCTTATAAATGTTCCATTTTTTTTTGATAGAGCACACAGGTTTCATTCTTATTTCTTCCTCACAAACCCTGTCTTTCAACATTATTAGATATATTTCAGCTTGACAGTTTCCTATGTTTACATGGTAATTTTTTTGTTTTGTTTTTTTCCCTTTCATTCCATTTTACAATACCATTCAGTTACACATAACAGCCACAGATTCCCTTGTCCTCCCCCTCCTCCCCCCTCCACTCCCCCCAGCCACCCCTCCATTCCCACCACCTCAAGGGCAAAGCCTCCCCTGAGGACTGAGATCGACCTGGTAAACTCAGTCCAGGCAGGACCAGTCCCCTCCTCCCAGATTGAGCCAAGCATCCCTGCATAAGTCCCAGGTTTCAAACAGCTAACTCATGCAATGAGCACAGGACCTGGTCCCACTGCCTAGATGCCTCCCAAACAGATCAAGCCAATCAACTGTCTCACCTATTCAGAGGGCCTGATCCAGTTGGGGGCCCTCAGCCTTTGGTTCATAGTTCATGTGTTTCCATTTGTTTCACAGTTTGTCCCTGTGCTTTATCCAAGCTTGGTTTCAACAATTCTCGCTCACATAAACCCTCCTCTTTCTCTCTAATTAGACTCCTGGCTCCACCTGGGGCCTAGCCATGGATGTCTGCATCCAGATTCCTCAGTCCTTGGATGGGGTTTCTGGCACAACTATTAGGGTCTTTGGCCATCCCATCACCAGAGTAGGTCAGTTCAGGCTGTCTCTCAACCATTGCCAACAGTCTTTTGTGGGGGCATATTTGTGGATTTCTGTGGGCCTCTCTAGCACTTTGCTTCTTCCTATTCTCATGTGGTCTTCATTTACCATGGTCTCCTATTCCTTGTTATCCCTCTCTGTTCTTGATCCAGCTGGGATCTCCTGCTCTCTTTCCCTCGACCCTCACCCTTCATTGCTCCCAGTCATGTCCAGATTGATCATGTAGATCTCAGCCATTTCTTTGTCATTGGGCAATCCCTGTGTCTTTCTTGGGGTCCTGTTTTCTAGGTAGCCTCCTTGGAGTTTTGAGTAGCAGTCTAGTCATCTTTGTTTTACATCTAGTATCCTCCTGTGAGTGAGTACATACCATGTTTGTCTTTCTGAGTCTGGGTTACCTCACTCAGGATGATGTTTTCTAAATCTATCCATTTGCCTGCAAACCTCATGATATCATTTTTTTCCTCTGCTGAGTAGTATTCCATTGTGTATATGTACCACATTTTATTTATCCATTCTTCAGTTGAAGGGCATCTAGGTTGTTTACATGTTCTGGTTATTACAAACAATGCTGATATGACCATAGCTGAGCAAGTGCTCTTGTGGTATGATTGAGCATTTCTTGGGTATATGCCCAAGAGTGGTATAGCTGGATCTTGGGGGAGATTGATTCCCAGTTTTCTAAGAAAGCACCAAATTGATTTGTAAATTGGTTGTACAAGCTTGCATTCCCCACCAGCAGTAGAGGAGAGTTCCCCTAGTTCCATATCCTCTCCAGCAAAAGGTGTCTTCAGTGTTTTCGATCTTAGCCATTCTGACAGGCATAAGGTGGTATCTCAGAGTTGTTTTGATTTGCATTTCCCTGCTGATTAGGGATGTTGAGCAATTCCTTAAATGTATTTCAGCCATTTGAGTTTCCTCTGTTGAGAATTCTCTGTTTAGTTCTATAGCCCATTTCTTAATTGGACTGTTGGTCGTATTGATGTCTAATTTCTTGAGTTCCTTATACATTCTGGATATCAGTCCTCTGTCACCTGTGGGGTTGGTGAAGATCTTTTCCCATTCTGTAGGCTGTCGCTTTGCCTTGTTGACCTTATCCTTTGCTCTACAAAAGCTTCTCAGTTTTAAGAGGTCCCATTGATTGATTGTTTCTCTCAGTGTCTGTGCTACTGGTATTATATTTAGGAAGTGATCTCCTATGCCAATGCGTTCAAGACTACTTCCTACTTTCTCTTCTAGCAGGTTCAGAGTAGCTGGATTTATGTTGAGGTCCTTGCTCCACTTGGACTTAAGTTTTGTGCACGGTGACAGATATGAATCTATTTGAAGCCTTCTATATGTTGATATCCAGTTATGCCAGCACCAATTGTTGAAGATGCTTTCTTTTATCCATTGTACACTTTTGGCTTCTTTGTCAAAAATTATATGTTCATAGGTGTGTGGGTTAATGTCAGGGTCTTCAATTCGATTCCATTGGTCCACATGTCGGTTTTTATGCCAATACCAAGCTGTTTTTATTACTGTAGCTCTATAGTAGAGCTTGAAGTCAGGGATTGTGATGCCTCCAGAGGTTGTTTTATTGTACAGGATTCTTTTGGCTATCCTGGGTTTTTTGTTTTTCCATATGAAATCGAGTATTATTCTTTCCAGGTCTGTGAAGAATTGTGTTGGTATTTTGATGGGGATTGCATTGAATCTGTAGATTACTTTTGGTAAAATTGCCATCTTTACTATGTTGGTCCTGTCTATCCATGAGCATGGGAGATCTTTCCATTTTCTGACATCTTCTTCAATTTATTTTTTCATGGACTTAAAGTTCTTATCATAAAGGTCCTTCATTTGCTTGGTTAGTGTTACCCCAAGGTATTTTATGTCATTTGCTCATTTGCGGCTATTGTAAAGGGTAATGTATCTCTTATTTCCTTCTCGCTTCTTTGTCCATTGTATATAGGAGGGATACTGATTTTTTTTTTTTGAGTTGATCTTGTATCCTGCTATGTTGCTGAAGGTGTTTATAAGCTTTATCAGTTCCTGGGTGGAATCTTTGGGGTCACTCAAGCATACTATCATGTCATCTGCAAATAGGGAAAGCTTGACTTCTTCCTTTCCAATTTGTATCCCCTTAATCTCCTTATGTTGTCTTATTGCTCTGGCTAGAACTTCAAGTACTATATTGAATAAGTATGGGGGAGAGTGGACAGCCTTGCCTCATTCCTGATTTTAGTGGAATTGCTTTGAGTTTCTCTCCATTTAATTTGATGTTGGCTGTTGACTTGCTGTAAAATGCCTTTATTATGTTTAGGTATGTTCCCTGTATTCCTGATCACTCCAAGACTTTTATCATGAAGGGATGTTGGATATTGTCAAATGCCTTTTCTGCATCTAGTGAGATGATCATGTGTTTTTGTTTTTCTTTGAGTTTGTTTATATGGTGTATTACATTGACGAACATATGTTGAACCACCCTTGCATCCCTGGGATGAAGCCTACTTGATCATGGTGGATAATTGTTTTGATGTGTTCTTGGAATCTGTTTGCCAGTATTTTATTGAGTATTTTTGCATCAATGTTCACAAGGGAGATCGGTCTGTAGTTCTCTTTCTTTGTTGTATCCTTGTTTGGTTTAGGAATCAGGGTAATTGTAGCCTCATAGAAGGAGTTTGGTAATGTTCCTTATATTTCTATTATGTGGAACAATTTAGAGAGTATTGATATTAACTCTTCTTTGAAGATCTGGTAGAATTCTGCACTGAAACCATCTGGTCCTGGGCTTTTTTTGTTGGGAGTCTTTTAATGACTGTTTCTTTTTCCTTAGGGGTTATTGGACTATTTAAATAGTTCATCTGGTCTTGATTTAACTTAGGTATGTGGTACCTATCCAGAAAATTGTCCATTTCTTTTAGGTTTTCCAGTTTTGTAGAGTAGAGTTTATTGAAATATGACCTTATAATTCTCTGGATTTCCTCAATGTCTGTTGTTATGGCCCCCTTTTCATTTCTGATTTTGTTGATTTAGATTCTCTCTCTCTCTCTTTTTGGTTAGTTTGGATAAGGGATTGTCTATCTTGTTGATTTTCTCAAAGAACCAACTCTTTGTTTCATTAATTTTTTGTATTGTTCTCTTAGCTTCTATTTTATTGATTTCAGCTCTCACTTTGATAATTTCCTGGTGTCTATTCTCCCTGGGAGACTTTGCTTCTTCTTGTTCTAGAGCTTTCAGGTGTGCTGTTAAGTCACTAGTGCGGGATTTCTCCAATTTCTTTTTGTGGGCATTTAGTGCTATGAATTTCCCTCTTAGCATTGCTTTCATAGTGTCCCATAAGTTTGGGTATGTGATGTCTTCATTTTCGTTGATCTCTAGGAAGCCTTTAATTTCTTTCTTTATTTCTTCCTTAACCCATTGGTGATTCAGTTGAGCATTATTCAGTTTCCATGAGATTGTAGGTTTTCTGTAGTTTTTGTTGTTGTTGAAATCTAACTTTAAACCATGGTGGTCTGATAGAACACAGGAGGTTATTCTAATTGTTTTGTAACTGTTGAGATTTGCTTTGTGGCCAAGAATGTGGTCGATTTTAGAGAAAGTTCCATGGGGTGCTGAGAAGAAGGTATATTCTTTTTTGTTAGGATGGAATGTTCTGTAGATATTTATTAGGTCCATTTGGGTCATGACATCAGTTAAGTCCTTTATTTCTCTGTTAAGTTTCGATTTGGGAGATCTGTCCAGTGGTGAAAGTGGGGTGTTGAGATCTCCCACTATTAATGTGTGGGGTTTTATATGTGGTTTAAGCTTTAGTAATGTTTCTTTTACATATGTCGGTGCCCTTGTGTTTGGGGCATAAATGTTCAGAATTGAAACTTCATCTTGGTGGATCTTTCCTGTGATGAGTATGTAATGACCTTCTTGATCTCTTTTGATTGATTTGAGTTTGAAGTCTATTTTGTTGGATATCAGGATGGCCACCCCCACTTGTTTCTTAAGACCATTTGATTGGAAAGTCTTTTCCCAGCCTTTTATTCTTAAGTAGTGTCTGTCTTTGAATTTGAGATGTGTTTCTTGTATGCAGCAGAAAGATTGGTCCTGCTTTCGTATCCATTCTGTAAGCCTATGTCTTTTTATAGGTGAATTAAGCCCGTTGATATTAAGGGATATTAATGACCAGTGATTGTTCATCCCTGTTATTTTTGGTGGTAGTGTGTGTGTACTTCTCTTCTTTGGGGTTTACTGCTGTGGCTTTATCTATTGCCTGTGATTTTGAGTGTGTATCTGACTTCCTTCGGTTGGAATTTTCCTTCAAGTGCTTTCTGTAGGGCTGGGTTTGTGGATAAGTATTGTTTAGATCTGGTTTTGTCTTGGAATGTCTTGTTCATTCTGTCTATGATGATTGAAAGTTTTGCTGGGTATATTAGTCTGGGCTGACATCCATGGTCTCTTAGTGTCTGCATTACATCTGTCCAGGTCCTTCTGGTTTTCAAAGTCTCCATTGAGAAATCAGGTGTTATTCTGATGGGTTTGCCTTTATAGGTCACTTGGCCTTTTTCCTTTGCTGCTCTTAATATTCTTTCTTTATTCTGTACATTTAGTTGTTTAATTATTATGTGGCAAAGGGGACTTTTTTGGGGGTCTAGTCTGTTTGGTGTTCTATAGGCTTCTTGTATCTTCATAGGCATTTCCTTCTTTAATTTGGGAAAGTTTTCTTCTATGATTTTATTGAATATATTTTCTATGCCTTTGAGTTGGTATTTTTCACCTTCTTCTATTCCTATTATTCGTAGGTTTGGTCTTTTCATGCTGTCCCACAAATTTCTTGGACATATTGGTTCATGACTTTGTTGGCTTTAGTGTTTTCTTTGACTGATGAATCTATTTCTTCTACTCTATCTTCAATGCCAGAGATCCTCTCTTCCATCTCTTGCATTCTGTTGGTTATACTTGCACCTGAAGTTCCCAATCTTTTACTCAGATTTTCTATTTCCAGTATTCCTTCTGTTTGTGTCTTCTTCATTTTTTCTATTTCCCTTTTCAGGTCATGGACTGTTTCCTTTATTTGTTTCATTGCTTTCTCATGATTTTCTTTCAGTACTTTATTGTTTTCTTCCAGGACTTTATTGTTTTCTTCTAATTTGTTTGCCATTTCCTCAAGTTGTTTATAGCATTCTTCCCATTTTTTTTTGTCTTTCCTCTACACAAGCCTCTACCTTCTTCATGAAGTTATTCATAAGGCTGTTTTCTTCTGCTTCTTCCAATTTTTGATGTTCAGGTCTAGATGTTGAAGGTGGGCTAGGTTCTGGTGATGCTGTATTGCTCTTCATTTTGTTGTATGTACTTCTGCCTTGATGTCTGCCCATCTCCTGGTGGTTTATTCTTGGTCTTATCAGCACACTTGGTTCAGACAGAGCTGACAGATTCAGGAAGTCTCTCTCTCTTGTCCAGATGGGAGCTCTCTTGTCCAAATGGGAACTCCGGGGCAGGATGGAAGCTCTTATTTAGATGGGAAGTTCGGGACAGGATGGGAGCTTTTGTCCACAAGGGAAGTCCAGGGCAGGATGGGAGCCCTCTCTGGTCCAGAAGGCAAGTCCTGGGCAGGATGGGAGCTGGGGTCCGGTCTCTAAGTCCCAAGAAGTGGCTGGGGTCTCAGGCAGATGAGCGTGGGGGCAGGGCATGGAGATTTAAGGGGCTGTGGGGGGGGCTTGGAGAAGGGGATCCTTCCTGGTGGGGCTAGAAGGGGACCTGCCCGGTGGCCAGAACCTGGGGCCAAGTTGGGCAGGTCTTCCCCAGAGTGGTTGATGCCCAGGGATGGGGTCTGGGCTGGGCCAGGATACTCACCTCTGGTCCTGAAGTGAAGTGGGGGGGGCAGGATGGGAGCTGGGGGCCGGTCTCTAAGTCTGATGAAGTGGCTGGGGTTTCGGGCAGATGGGTGTGGGGGCAGGGCGTGGATATTGCAGGGGCTGCCGGGGACTTGGAGAAGGGGATCCTTCTTGGTCGGGCTAGAAGGGGACCTGCCTGGTGGCCAGAACCTGGGGCCAAATTGGGCAGGTCTTCCCCGGAGTAGCTGGTGCCCAGGATAATTTTAACTCATTGTTATTCTCCATTTCTCTGCTTCATCTACTCCTTCTCCCTCTATAATCCTCAACAAGTCTCCCCCCACTGTTGAGTCTTCTTCTAGTGTCTGTCCCACTGAATTTACTAAGAATTTCTTGCCTTATCCATCTGTGTCTATGCACATGAAGAAAATGGCACCTTCTCCACTAACAGCCTATTGTCAATGGTTGTCCCTCTGATACCATGGGGCCTCTTCAGCTCCGTCCCCATCTCCTAGAGTTAACTACATCCATTGTGATTTCATCAGTACAATAGCCAGGTTATGTCTAAAATACATGCTTTTTTTGTTATTCTTGCATATCTTTCTAATTTCTTTCTTATCTTTTTTTCCACTTCCTTTCCCATGATCTTCTGAGTCTTGAAGAAGACATAGCTGTCCAGTTTAGTGCTCCTAACTCCACTCTCTCTTATTCTGGGCACTTTCAGCCACTTAAGAGTTTCTAAATTAACCACCACATGTTGCAGTAAGAATCTTCTCTTATGTAGGCTAGGCATAGAACTAATCTGTTTATATGAACACAGGCATTTATAATGCAGTTTGACAACATGACTGTTTATCAAAATGATGGTAATAGATAACCCACTAGGGTCTATAACCTCCCCAGTCACAATATTTATGCTTTGTATTTATAAATGAAATCCCACTTTGACAAAATTTCAATGTGAAATTAATAACACTGGTGGTGGGGAGATGGCTCAGTAGGTAAGGATGGTTGCTGTGCAAGCAATAAGACATGATTTCAAATCTTCAGCATAACATAGAAAGTAAGACATGGCCACACACATCTGTAACCCCAGCATAGTGGTCCACTGGCAGGTAGATTCTCGGAGTTCACTGTCTGTATATTTGAATTTTTGGTTCTGTTTTTGGTTCATTTTAAGACAGTGAAGATGAGAGTAACAAAGGAAGACACATGAAGTCTTCCTCTGTGCTCTGTGTTCACATAGGGCACATGTACCTATATGCTCATTGCATGGACTAGAAATACACACAACCATAAATACACACAGTTACATATACAAACACACACTATTAACATACATACATCTACATACCACAAACACATACACACAACAAACACACACAGGGCAAGCACATACACATATTTACCCCCCCCAACATGCAATAAACACACAAATATGCACATATTGAGATACCACAAACATGCACAATATGAGCATATGTACATATACCACAAACTCACACACTACTCTGTGGTGATATTGTGTTCAACAAAATATTGTGTACCTTAATAAACTTATCTGGGGTCAGAAAACAGAAAAGCCACTAGTTCGGCAGTGATAGCACACACCTTTAATCCTAGCATTCCAGAGGCAGAAATCCATCTGGGATGTCTGTGAGTTCAAGGCCACATTGGAAAGAGCCAAGTATGGTGACACACACCTTTAATCCCAGAAAGCCAGCCTTTAATCCCAGAGAGTGGTGGTAGAAAGCAGAAAGATATAAGGCGTAAGGACCAGAAACTAGAAGCATTTGGCTGGTTCAGCGTTTGACTGGTTAAGCATTCAGGCTTTTAAGCAGCAGTTCAGCTGAGAGACATGTTCAGCAGTTCAGATGAGGACACAGAAGCTTCCAGTCTGAGGAAACAGGACCAGCTGAGGAATTGTCAAGGTGAGATATCTGTCGCTTGTTCTGTCTCTCTGATCTACCAGCGTTCACCCCAATAACTGGCCTCGGGTTTGATTTTATTAATAAGAACTTTTAAGATTCATGCTACACTACTCTATAGTATACTCACATAAAATTAACATACATATATTTCATATATATCACAAACATGCACCCATATACACATTCCCTCAACCCCACACATATACTACCCACACCATAACCATATATAGATACCACATACACTCATGAACTTCATACACACAGACACACACACACACAGACACACACAGACACACACAGACACACACACACACACACACACACACACACACACACACACACACCATTTCCCACATGATATTTGCATGGACTCTTTTTGACCTGACTTTTATTTATTGTTTCCTTTTCTAGCTCCTTCTGTTGCTATCATGGTTACATAAGTGTCAAATGCCTTGTGTAGTGTGATTACTTTGAAATGTCTCTGTGTCACAGAAATCCCTATTCATGTATTCTTAAATTCAGTGCATATGGAAAAGACAGTACTCAGGTTTTATTTCTCTGACTTCTGCACTATTCAGTGTCCTGACAGCAATTTGAATTTTATACTTTACTTCAATGACACTCTTCAAGCATTTCTGAATTTTTTAAAGCCCTGTGAAATATTCTGAACCATTAATTACATGTGCAGTAGACTTAGCCTCTGATTAAATTTTATCTATCTATCTATCTATCTATCTATCTATCTATCTATCTATCTATCTGTCTATTTATATCTATCTATCTATCTATCTATCTATCTATCTATCTATTGTGTGTGTGTGTGTGAGTGTGTGTGTGTGTGTGTGTGTGTGTGTGTGTGTGTGTGTGTGGTGTTTGTGTGGGAGTTGGTTCTTTCTCTTCACTCTGCAGGATTCAGGGTTCTAACTCAGGTCTTCAGGCTTGGCAGAAGTACCTTTACTTAAGGAGTATTCTCACTCATCTTATACAGGCCTCCCATTTCCTGATGACTACACCTTTTTTCTCTTTTAAGTTATCATACATAGAAACAGAAGAAACTAAGCTTCCAGCTTTAGGAAGGATACTAAGTTCCAACTGTCCATCAGCTGTTTTCCCCTTGGCATCTAAGAACATTCATACTCGTATGTTGAAGTATGAATTTCATTTCTAGATTTGCCAGCTGGAGCCACTTTAGTGTGTTTTATGCTGTCTTAGTCTTTATGTCAATGTGCCTATAGACAAATTGCATCTCTACACATTGGAACACTCAAGGTTAGATTTTCACAATTAAGCTGTAAAAATTTCCAAAGCTATTCTTATGTTCTTAAATATGTATTTTTCTTTTATATTTGGGTGTTTTACCTGCATGCATCTTGCACCATATGCATATAATACCCATAGTGTCAAGAAGAGACAATCAGATTGCCTGAGACTGGAGTTACAGATGGCCATAAGTTGCAATGTGTGTGCTTGTTTTTAACCACTGAGTCTTCTATTGGGCTCCCAAAGCTATCCTGATATACTTAACTTTTCTCTAGTAAATTCCAACTTGCACTTGATATATACTGATAGGAAACATTGTACATTGTTTGCAATGGTATTCCAACCTGCTTCAGCCTTCTTCCTGTCAATACTTCCTCATTTTTCCATGTTCCATGTTCTGATCATAAAATCTTTCACTGGACGTAATTGTGTATGCTCTTTTCTCTGGCTCGAGTGAAATCTTCCCATTTTTATGTTTGAGTTACCCTTTAATATCTGCTGCCAATGCTTCATTTCCTGCAACACTATAGCTGACCTAATGATACCATATTATACACTTAACACTAAACTATTAGTCAGTAAAATACATCACTGTGATCTTTGCTTGCATATATTTCCTTCAGAAAATTTAATTTTGATGAAGAGACAATGTCTCGAAGTCTTACATGTATGTGGGTATATAAACACATATTCTATCAGACCCATAATTAATACAGATATTTGTTAAATATGTGAACAGTAATGGCTTATGATGGGATTTACAGAGTATTTATCTTGAGATTTATGCTTCCCTTCCATTAGCATGTCTGTAACACTTTCTTAATCAGGCCCCATGCGTAGAGCCGTCTTCATTTGGTGTCTAAATTTATTTCCCACCCCACATGTCCAGAGTTATTTTTTCCATGTAGATGTTTTATCTATCTGGTCAGCACTGTAAAACAACCATTGCTTATTGCCTACTCTAATGTATTGTCTTCAATTCAATCCAAAAATGTGTGATGATTATAGCACTCCAACCAGTGAGAGACAATACTTCTACCCAGAACTTTTGACAAATTGACAGGAGAGAGAGAGACACAGAGAGAGATAGAGAGAGACAGAGACAGAGACAGAGAGAAAGTAATGTCCACACTCTCATTGTGAAGGGAGAAAACTGAAGCTTGTCCAAGAGATATTTATTGTCCTTATAGGATGCAACAGCCGTAATGCAGGACAACTCAATTTAGGTTCTAACTGTTCCCTGACATATTATCAAGAAATACTCAGGTTCTCACCATTTTGTAAACCACTCAGATGTACAGAACTCCTTCCTGAGATGCACGTGTATTTTTCTGTTTATGTCTGATAATGTGGAGTGGATTATTTGCCAAAGGTCACAAAGGAAGATTTCTAGGCTCCATATTTTAGCTGAGGTAAGATGTATTTTGGCTCATGAAGGAATGGTGTTTTTCTATAGTCTGTTTCAGTACAATTTCTTGGTACTAGATGGATTTCCTCATGTCAGAAATAGTGTCTACAAGGCTAAGGGGCCTGGCTTTCTTGTCATGGGGCTCTCTGGCTTCAGGACAGCTCTGAAAATGAGATCATTTCTAAGGCAAAGAAAAGGAAAGAAAAATAAATCTAAAGTAACCAAGTGAGTTTAGAGTATTTGCTTTGCCAAATGCACTTTGCTAGAATTTTTTTCCCAGACAAGTTCATATTTATTCCTTATCTAAAGTACATAAAAAAAATAACAGCACCTTGTTTAATTGGGAGACAAATTGTCTCACAACAGATAATGTTTCTACTATCTGATCAACTCGAAGATTCCAAGTCAATGCAATAAGCTAGATCTTTTTGGATTTCTAAAACCAGGGGCTTGTGAAATGGATAAGTGTGTAAAGATTCTTATGATCAAGACTGATGATTTGAGTTCTATTACCAGAACTCACATTGAAGAAGAGAACCAAGTCTTTGTTTGCCCTTTGACCTCCACCTTAATGCTGTGGTGAACATTATATGCACACCCATACACCAAATAAGTGAATATATATATATGTGTGTGTGTGTGTGTGTGTGTGTGTGTGTGATACATTTTATAGAGCAAAATGTTATATAATCTTTGTTACACCTTATATTTCTTTTCAAAGTTAAATTTATTTTGTTATAGGATCACTTTATATTATAGCACACTTTATTTGTGATTTTTAATTAATCAATTAATTAATTTTACATTTAAGCCACAGGTTTCCCCTCCCTCCTCTCCTCCCATCCCCCCACCTCCCTTCCACCACCCCTTCAATCCACTCCTCATCTATTTCTGCCTAGAAAGGAGCAGGCCTCCCATGAGTATCTACAAAGCATGGCATATCTAGGTACACTAAGACTAAGTATCTCCCATTGCATTAAGACTGAACAAGGCAATTCAATGTGAGGAAAAGGTTCCAAAGAGCCAGTCAAAGCATTAGGGGTTCCACAAGTAGACCAAGCTACACAACTGTCACAAATATGTAGAGGGCCTAGGTCCATCCCATGCAGGTTCCCTGGTTTTTGGTTCAGATTCAGAGTTTCTATCAGCCCAGGTTAATTGCCTCTGATTTTTCAGGTTTTCATGTTATGCCCTTGACTTCTCTGGTTCTGACAATTCTTCCTTCTATTTAGCAGGATGCCCTGAGTTTGGTCTAATTGTTTGGCTGTGGGTCTCTGCTTCTGTTCCCATCAGTTACTGGATGAAGGTTCTCTGAAAATGTATTTGGCAATGAAACAATCTGTTTTCTTTATTATGTTTAAATCAATTCTGAAATTTCAGTGTTTGTTCTCTAAAAGCTAAAGAATATGTTTCTTTAAGCCATGGTGGCTCACAGTACTATCATTAGAACACATACTTCTTCAAGTAGACTCATGGCTCCTGGAGGAGGAGATAATCTAAAACTTAATAGCTTTCAGATAGTTGTTTTTTTTTTTTTTTATGTCTTCCATAGTTGTGTACAGTTTCCCAAACAGCATTACTGTGATATCTTCACATTACATTTTCATTGAGCAGGGGTAGGGTGAGATTTTTTTTTTTTTTCCCAGTCTATAAACAGTACTTTAATATTTGTATAAATAGACCACAGTATTACCAAAAACAAAAACAAAAAACCCTGGAAGAATAGATCATGGGAAATCTTCACTACACACAGGCCTGTCCTGTGCTGCCAGCACCCAGGGCCTCCCTGGCTGGTGACATGCCATGGGAATGCTCGAAGGAAAAGGGCCACCTTGCGGGTATTGTAAAGAGCTTGAGCACCCAGACCCTTGGCTCCCTGCCCATGCTGTTGACCTCTTGATCTATTACAAAAATAATGTCAGCGGTGGGCAGGAAGAGGGCGAAGAGAGCTGCTGCTCTGTGGTGGCAGCACCCTCTGCCCGGGCTGCAGTGCAGGTTGGTAGGGAGCAGCAGATAGCATGTCACTCCCCTATCTCTGCACATGCCGGACAAAGGCTTGCACAAGCTGGATCAGAGGCACATGTAGAAGCTAGAGGAAAACTTGAATGAGTCTGTTTTCTCCTTCCCCCATGTGGGTTATGCAAATGGAATTCAGGTCTTCAGATCTTGGTGGTAAGGGTCTTAACTAACTGAGCCATCTCTATCTCTCTCTCTCTCTCCAGGCCCCCTAAAATAATACTACTCATTGTAATGATTTACAGAGTCCATCACAAACAACAAATTCATTTTGCTGTATTGACATTCTTCTAGAGCCTCATCCAAACTGTCAAGCTTACTATTACATTTGGAACTCTGAAACCAAGTTTTGTCCATGTAGGTTTTTTATGTAAGTGTTCAAATATTTGAGTGTTTAAGTGACAATGAAGTGAACAATAAATCATGTTCTGTCGCATGCTCTTTGCTAACTGCAACAGAAACCAGCTGAGCAATTGGCATTTCCCCTCGTCCCTATCTTACATATGCTTCCATTAGATGAAATCCCAGGTTGTATAGAACCTATTACTCATGCCCCAGTTGATTTCCCGAATCATAAAGCTGTATAACATTTGGATGCCTTAATTAGATGCTTTCGCTTACTGGAAGAACAATTTTAGTGTTTAAAATCAGAAACACAACATCTAGACTGGAATGGATGACTGGGGAATTTATTTTTTACCTGTGCTGAAATGAAAAGAAGAACAGGAAAAAAAATAAGGCAGCAAAGTTTTCACATCAAAAATGTGTTGTTAACTCTTTCCTGTTTGTTGGTAGTTTCTGATTTATAAAGTCTGCATATTTTATTATAAACTGTATGTACAATAAATCTTGTTAAGTAAAGATATAACTTGTATGTTTTACATCATTACTTAAAAACATTTAAAAACAGCTGTTAAAAGAATCATGTTAAATGAATTTTTAAAGACTGAGTGTTAGGTATTCCAGTAATATTGGAATCAATATTTTCTTCTTCTTCTTCTTCTTCTTCTTCTTCTTCTTCTTCTTCTTCTTCTTCTTCTTCTTCTTCTTCTTCTTCTTCTTCTTCTCCTCCTCCTCCTCCTCCTCCTCCTCCTCCTCCTCCTCCTCCTCCTCCTTCTTCTTCTTCTTCTTGTTTTTTTGAGACAGGGTTTCTCTGTGTAACTTTGTGCCTTTCCTGGAACTCGCTTTGGAGACCAGGCTGGCCTCGAACTCACAGAGATCCACCTGGCTCTGCCTCCCGAGTGCTGCGGTTAAAGGCGTGCACCACCACCGCCCTGCTAGGAATCAATATTTTCAATTTGCTTAAATATTTTTCTCTTAAACAACTGGACACACATTTTTGGTCCCATTAATATTATGAATCATCAATGTATAGTGAGTAGCTATGTTTCAAGATATATGTGTGCTTTGTCTTTTCTTCACTGAAATCACCTAATATCATGCAATTAGCAGTTAACTACAGCAGGAAAAAGCATATATTGAAATAAACTAAAATAAATTTACACTAACAAAATTGTTACAGGTCTTTTTGAAAACAGTATCTATGTATCTCTGTGTGTGCCAAATTATGTCTGTGCACCATATATGTGCTGGAGCCCTCAGAGCAAAGAAGAGGCATAAGGTTTTCTGAAACTAGAGTCATAGAGGGTTGTAAGCCTCCATATGGGTGCTGAGAACCAAATGGAGAACCTCTGTACGAGCAGCCAGTACTTTTGACCACTAAGTCAAGTATTCTGCAGTCCATCTTGGATTTCTTTTGCTTTTTTTTCTTCTTTTCCATTTCCATTGTTGAAGAACAAACTCAGGGCTTACATATACTGGACAATTGTTCTATGAGTAGGCTCCACTTTCATCCCCTAATGATTTGATCAGATGATAGTCAATACATTCCTGATTCTTCAGTGACGTTTTCCGATTATACGTGCTTGGTCTCAGAATACAAAGCATAAAACAGGATTACCTGGAGAATTGGTTTGCTGAGAGTAAAGCAAATGAAGAATCTGCTTGTCTTTAAAACATTTATTTTTCAATTTAAATGGATATGTTTAACCTGCCTTCTTGGCAGTTAAATTTACAAATGAGCATAGAGGAGCCTTGATGAGGTATAAGGTGTTGGGAATGGTTACACATTGATTCCATGTATGTAGCATTCATTTTTAAATCCATGAGGTATCTAGGAAAGTAAGCATCTTCTCAACCTATACATAGAGTTTTTCCTCTGACATCTTTCTACTGTCAATTACAAGACCTGGAGACATAGCTTATAATTTCTCTGAAACAGTTGCAATTATCTCTGTTCCTACAGCTAAATATTTGTCATGCATCTTTTAAGCATATACCATAGTCACAACAGCACCAAATTTTGAAGAAAAAAGAAGAATAAATGCTAAAATTTTCTCTTTGGATTTTTTTTAATTTATTTTTTATTTTACAACACCATTCAGTTCCACATAATAGCCACAGATTCCCATGCTCTCCCCCCACCCGCACCCCCCCCTCCCCTAGCCCATACCCCATTCCCACCTCCTCCAGATCAAGGTCTCCCCCAAGGACCAGGATCAACCTGATAGACTCAGTCCAGGCAGGTCCAGTCCCCCCCTCCCAGACTGAGCCAAGCATCCCTGCATAAGTCCCAGGATTCAAACAGCCAACTCATGAAATGAGCCCAGGACCCGCCACCACCGCCCAGCTGCCTCCCAAACAGATCAAGCCAAATGACTGTCTCACCCATTCAGAGGGCCTGATCCAGTTGGGGGCCCCTCAGCCTTTGGTTCATAATTCATGTGCTTCCATTCATTTGGTTATTTGTCCCTGTGCTTTATCCAACCTTGGCTTCAACAATTCTCGCTCATATAAACCCTCCTCTTTCCCACTAATTAGACTCCCAGTGCTCCACCAGGGGCCCAGCCATGGATGTCTGCATCCAGATTCCTCAGTCCTTGGATGGGGTTTATGGCACAACTATCAGGGTGTTTGGCCATCCCATCACCAGAGTAGGTCAGTCCCGGCTGTCTCTCGACCATTGCCAGCAGTCTTTTGCGAGGGTATCTTTGTGGATCTCCGTGGGCCTCCCTAGCTCTCTGCTTCCTCCCCTTCTCATGTGGTCTTCATTTACCATGATCTCCTATTCCTTGTTCTCCCTCTCTTTTCTTGATCCAGCTAGGATCTCCTGCTCTCTTTCCCTTGACCGTCACCCTTCATTGTTCCCACTCATGACCAGGCTGTTCATGTAGATCTCATCCATTTCTCCGTGTCTTTCTTGGGGTCCCGTTTTCCAGGTAGCCTCACTGGTGATGTGAGTAGCAGTCCAGTCATACTTGTTCCACATCTAGCATCTTCCTATGAGTGAGTACATACCATATTTGTCTTTCTGAGTCTGGGTTACCTCACTCAGGATGATTTTTTCTAGATCCATCTATTTGCCTACAAACCTCATGATGTCATTGTTTTTCTCTGCTGAGTAGTATTCCATTGTGTATTTGTGCCACAATTTATTTATCCATTCTTCAGTTGAAGGGCATCTAGGTTGTTTCCAGGTTTTGGCTATTACAAACAATGCTGATATGAACATAGCTGAGCAAGTGCTCTTGTGGTATGATTGAGCATTTCTTGGGTATATGCCCAGGAGTGGTATAGCTGGATCTTGGGGGAGATTGATTCCCAATTTTCTAAGAAAGCGCCATATTGATTTCCAAAGTGGTTGTACAAGCTTGCATTCCCACCAGCAGTGGAGGAGAGTTCCCCTAGTTCCACATCCTCTCCAGCATAAAGTGTCTTCAGTGTTTTTGATCTTAGCCATTCTGACAGGCATAAGGTGGTATCTCAGAGTTGTTTTGATTTCCATTTCACTGATGATTAGGGATGTTGAGCAATTCCTTAAATGTCTTTCAGCCATTTGAGTTTCCTCTGTTGAGAATTCTCTGTTTATTTCTAAAGCCCTTTTCTCAATTGGACTGTTGGTCGTTTTGATGTCTAATTTCTTGAGTTCCTTATATATTCTGGATATCAGTCCTCTGTCACATGTGGGGTTAGTGGAGATCTTTTCCCATTCTGTAGGCTGTCGCTTTGCCTTGTTGACCTTATCCTTTGCTCTACAAAAGCTTCTCAGTTTCAAGAGGTCCCATTGATTGATTGTTTGTCTCAGTGTCTGTGCTATTGGTGTTATATTTAGGAAGTGATCTCCTATGCCAATGCGTTCAAGACTACTTCCTACTTTCTCTTCTAGCAGGTTCAGAGTAGCTGGATTTATGTTGAGGTCTTTGATCCACTTGGACTTAAGTTTTGTGCATGGTGACATATATCGATCTATTTGCAGCCTTCTACACGTTGATATCCAGTTATGCCAGCACCATTTGTTGAAGATGCTTTCTTTTTTCCATTGTACACTTTTGGCTTCTTTGTCAAAAATTTTATGTCCATAGGTGTGTGGGTTAATGTCAGGGTCTTCAATTCGATTCCATTGGTCCACATGTCGGTTTTTATGCCAATACCAAGCTGTTTTTATTACTGTATCTCTATAGTAGAGCTTGAAGTCAGGGATTGTGATGCCTCCAGAGGTTGTTTTGTTGTACAGAATTCTTTTGGCTATCCTGGGTTTTTTGTTTTTCCATATGAAGTTGTTCTTTCCAGGTCTGTGAAGAAATGTGTTGGTATTTTGATGGGGATTGCATTGAATCTGTAGATTGCTTTTGGTAAAATTGCCATTTTTACTACGTTAGTCCTGCCTATCCATGAGCATGGGAGATCTTTCCATTTTCTGACATCTTCTTCAATTTCTTTTTTCAGGGACTTAAAGTTCTTGTCATATAGGTCCTTCACTTGCTTGGTTAGTGTTACCCCAAGGTATTTTATGTCATTTGTGGCTATTGTAAAGGGTGATGTATCTCTAATTGCCTTCTCAGCTTCTTTGTCCATTGTATATAGGAGGGCTACTGATTTTTTTTTTTGAGTTTATCTTGTATCCTGCTATGTTGCTGAAGGGGTTTATAAGCTTTATCAGTTCCTGGGTGGAATCTTTGGGGTCACTCAAGTATACTATCATGTCATCTGCAAATAGGGAAAGCTTGACTTCTTCCTTTCCAATTTGTATCCCTTAATCTCCTTATGTTGTCTTATTGCTCTGGCTAGAACTTCAAGTACTATATTGAATAAGTATGGGGAGAGTGGACAGCCTTGCCTCGTTCCTGATTTTAGTGGAATTGCTTTGAGTTTCTCTCCATTTAATTTGATGTTGGCTGTTGGCTTGCTGTAAATTGCCTTTATTATGTTTAGGTATGTTCCCTGTATTCCTCATCACTCCAAGACTTTTATCATGAAGGGGTGTTGGATTTTGTCAAATGCCTTTTCTGCATCTAGTGAGATGATCATGTGGTTTTTTTCTTTGAGTTTGTTTATATGGTATATTACATTGACAGACTTTCGTATGTTGAACCACCCTTGCATCCCTGGGATGAAGCCTACTTGATCATGGTGGATAATTGTTCTGATGTGTTCTTGGAGTCTGTTTGCCAGTATTTTATTGAGTATTTTTGCATCAATGTTCATGAGGGAGATCGGTCTGTAGTTCTCTTTCTTTGTTGTATCCTTGTTTGGTTTGGGAATCAGGGTAATTGTAGCCTCATAGAAGGAGTTTGGTAATGTTCCTTCTGTTTCTATTATGTGGAACAATTTAGAGATTATTGGTATTAACTCTTCTTTGAAGATCTGGTAGAATTCTGCGCTGAAACCATCTAGTCCTGGGCTTTTTTTGATTGGGAGACTTTTAATGACTGTTTCAAATTTCCTTTCTTTTAATTGGAGTGTTTATTTAATTTATTATGAATTTCTCTGAAACAGTTGCAATTCTCTCTGTTCCTATATCTAAAAATTTGTCATGCATCTTTTAAGCATATACCATAGTCACAACAGCACCAAATTTTGAAGAAAAAAAAAGAATAAATGCTAAAATTTTCTCTTTGGATTTTTTATTTCTCCCTTTGGGGTATGAAGGCTTTAATTTGAAGTAGAGGAAAAACAAAAACAAACAAACAAAAAACCCAATCTGAATAATGTTTTAGAACTTGAAAAAAGAAACTAAAGGAACCTCTTTTAAGTCCCCCTGTCCCATATTACATGTCCATAGAACACAACTGAGGCATGCATTTAAAGAGGGCATCATCTGGGTGTAAAGAATGTGCAGCTGCTAAATTCTCCTGCCCACGTGACTTGATAGTTACAAAGGAAGAGGAATAAGAACACTGAAAGTATAAAACGTGATGGTAGTAGCGATACTTTCTGTCAAAAGGTGTCACTTGTGGGCAAAGATCTTATGAGATGGGCATATGTTAGTTAAATCCAGAAGAGAGCTGGGGAGACAGTCACAGACTGGGAATGTATGTGTGTGGGGTCAAAAATATCAAGTATCTATTTCTTTATGTGAGGGTCATTTTGCTATCAAAACTTTATTGTGCATTCATGCGTGTATGTGTGTACGCAAATGAGTTTGTGTTGATATGAATCTATTCCTATGTATCAATACTGGTGCCTATGTGCTACATGTGTGGAGGTCTGAGGACAGCTCTAGATGTTAGTCTTTGCTGCCCACTATGTTTAAGATAGTGTCTTTTTATTCCATGCAGCACATTCCATGTGCTGTGAACTTCAGGAGGCCCTCGTCTCTGCCTGCCATCTTACTAGAGAATTGGAGGGTACATTATATGGGTTGTGGGAATCTGAACTCAATCTGTCGCATGATTTGCCCTTTTCAGAGCTCCAAACCTGGTCCTCTAAGGATGAATAAAAAGCAGCCAATGTGGCTGGAGAAAAAGGCATCTGATGAGAAGTGTGAGGGGACTGAGATACGGAACCCCTTTGAAGCCTGAACATACAGACAATAAAAACTATCAGAACTTCCATATTTGTTCTGATTAGGTTCCAAGCCAAAGGAAATCTGTGGTGATATTGTGTTCCCCCAAATATTCTGCACCCTAATAAACTTATCTGGAGTCAGAGAACAGAACAGCCACTAGAAACAGAGGCCAGAAAATGGTGGCACACTTTTAATCCTAGCTTTCCAGAGGCAGAGATCTATCTGGATCTCTGTGAGTTCAAGGCCACATTGGAAACAGCCAGGCATGGTGACTCATGCCTTTAATCCCATTAAGTGATGGCAAGAAGCAGGAAGGTATTTAAGGCATGAGGACGAGGAAATAGAGGCTGGTTAAGCTCTTAGGCTTTTGAGCAGCACAGTTCAGCTGAGATCTACCTACAAGGCTTCAGACTGAGGAAACAGGATCAGCTCAGGAATAGGGGAGGTGAGGAAGCTGTGGCTTGTTCAGTCTCTCTTGTTCAGCGTGCACCCGAGTAACTGGCTCCAGGTTTGTTTTTGTTAATAAGACCCTTTAAAATTGTGCTACAGAAATCCCTGAAGAGAACTGAAGAGTCAAGGACAGAAGTGAAGTGCTAGGGAGATATTTTTGTTTCTACACAGTGAAAAGTTGGTGGAGCTAAAGCACATAGCCAGCTTATTGAACAGAGTTAAGTGGGAGATGTGAGACATAAGGTGGGTGGTGGAATATTGATACAAAGCTGGCACAGATAGAATTCTCAGTGAGGCAGATGCATTCCATCAGCAACTGGTAGAGTCCTCTTTCCTTAGCTGAGCTGGCATGGCAGAAACTACCTGCTTTCTATGTTTCTTGTTTTCTAGAATGTTTGCATATCGGACATTGAACTTAAGTTTCAATATGAAAACTATTTTGCTTAAAATACTTATTAGATTTATACTATACTAGTCACCATAATCAAATCAGAAAAACCTATGACTCACTGAGTATAAGAATTAAACAGTGGAGCCTCATGACAACTTTTGGGCAATGAGTATAGAATTACTGTCATTAGAGTATTGTTTCTTGTGAGTTCCAAAATCTGTGAGTCAGGAGTGTGAGCAAGCATCAGCAGATGGAGGAAACAAGGTTTACAAACTGGGGAGAGTGGGAAGTCAGAAAATGGCAGCCAGGTAGTTGAATAATAAAAAGATAGCAAGTTGGATTCCATTGGTGTTCAAATCCACAGTAATTTAAATGAAAGAGCAGAGACTGTGTTAGTCAGATTTTGCTAACAGGCTTAGTAAGGTGAAAAGTGAGTGGAGGACATGGCCTAATTTATTGATGTGGAAGTCATTTGCAAAATTGGAAAGAATCTCAGATGTGTTAAGACAGACCCGATTATGGTCAGAAGTAAGGGATGAAGAGAGAGTATGTGCACAATTCCTTCACTATCAGCTACAACAACTAACTGGGTAATGATTAGCTGGAGTCTAGGGTGACATCTAATATCATACAACATCACAGATATGTGCTTGTATTTTAATATGATGCTAAATGTACTTACAAAGAGATAGATGGAAGATATGTAATGTCTATATTTTCTACTAGATCCTAAATTCCTAACTGTTAGAAATATATATGTATTGCTATTCAGCACTTTTTTATTTCAGATTTATAGTATGGGAATACATCATTAAAAATTTGTTGTATCAAAGAAATCACATTGGGTTTATTTTGATCTTGTCCAATCATTCCTCCTGCATCCTAGTATTTAGGATATGGCCTCCTAAAGTTTCCATTTTATCCAAAGACCCAAACATATTTCTAACCTTGGTCTTCATTGACCTGATTTAGAGTAAGTTTTAAGAAAATAGGAAAGGGAACAAATTTAAAACAAAACAAAACAAAAACAAATAACAAACATAAAAAAAACCCTCTGAAACCTTTCCTCTAAACTCTTTCCCAGAATCCTAGTGAGATATAAACTTTCTGCATGCTCTGACATAAATCCAGACCTTGGGGACTGTCTCTCCTCTCCTCTCATTATGTTATTAGGAAATACAGTGGTAGTAATTGTTAGCA
The DNA here is from genome assembly GCF_004664715.2 of Peromyscus leucopus. Lineage (NCBI taxonomy): Eukaryota > Metazoa > Chordata > Mammalia > Rodentia > Cricetidae > Peromyscus > Peromyscus leucopus. The sequence continues at coordinate 90,645,597 of NC_051065.1, forward strand.
GCAGTTGGTAAACAATTTTAAAACTGAGCCTGAGGGAACTAAAAGTGAAGAGCTAAGAAAATGTAATCGAATTAGAAAGAACAGGGCTAGACATTAACATTTGCAGAGATGAAATGTTTTCTTTGTAGTTTGAAAAGAGTTGTCTGGCCTGAGCATGTCATGCTTTACTGAACTTGAATAATAGAAATCTGTATTCCAAATTATAGATTGTCAGCTTTACAATACTCTCTTGATAAAAAATGAATAAATGAGCAAATCTAATCCATTGTTTTAAATGTGTTGTGTAATATTTCCATATGGAACTGAGGAGATCAGCATTTTATTCAAAGTGGTCCTATAAAGGAGGCATTTGAGTGCACAAACCCCAACACTAAAGTGCTCTGAAAATGAATTGAAATATGAATATGCTTGAAAATGTTAATTGTAAATTTATGTTTTCTATACTGCAGTTTGGGGATGGTGTCATCAGTATGAAGCTTCATCCTTTGGAGCCCTGGATTCTGTAAGGCTGTATTATCAGGACTTTATCTCAATTGATTGCTGTACTTAACATTTGAATAGAGAACTCAGGGAGGACATATAAAGGAAATAATAAGAAGAAAAGAATATACATTCCTCATCCAAAGGAAAGAGATATGGGGAATAAAGTCAAGCTCTATTGATTTTAGAGAGTCCAGTGAGAGTTGTGTATATACCCTTCAAACTTTTAGTATTGAAATAACAGAAAGATGGGCCAGTGAAATGGTCCAGCAGATAAAGGTGTCTGCAGCCAAGCCTGGAACACTGAGTTTGAACCAAAAGTCTCAAGTAGTAGAAGGAGAGAATCAATTCTTCCAAACTTTCCTCAGATCTCAGGTGTGTCATTGTTATGTTCATGCATAACACACAATAAAAAGAAATTGAATACAAATATTTTTAAAATAAAATAATTGGAATGGCACCTACTTTGATATTTGAAGTAGAATGGATAGTACACATTTTTGTTCTTTGGCCTGATATGAATGTTCAGTTAAAGTAGATATGATTATTCCAGAATGACTTCATTTAAGACCTTAAGTACATCTTTCAAAGACCACTATCTATAGAAACACTTAAATTCTTCACAGACAATGTGATGGATACACAATGGGCTCTTACTGACTTGATGGAACAGAACATACACATGTTCATGTCTACAGATACTGTGACATTGGTTTAAGCCAAACAAAAATCAAATATAGTTGATAAAAAGAACTATTCTTTCATGTATTGAACATGAACAGCATATTTTCTTACTATCACTCCTTAAATAGTACAATGTAAACAATATTTCTATAGCATCTGTATTGTATGAGGCATTACAGATGATCTACAAATTTTAGAAAATATATAGCCACACATACATAGACAAAATATTAAAAACTACATCATTATACGGAACAGATTTCATCACCTGTTGATTGGAGATTATATATATATATATATGTATATTGCAACCAACCTTCTGGATTTCATGGAATATATATAGTATTGCAAAATTTCCCATGTAGAAAGTGATCATATTAACTTTCTTGGAATACCCAGTTTCCCTGATAAGAAAACTGTTCCCAGTGAAGGGAAGTGGCTTTCAAAGATCACTGAAGATGTGAGGAAGCAGAAAATCATTCTTCATTAACTTCAGAAACATTATGACTGCTCTAGGATGCTCTATGATGGCGATAGTGTCCCCTGTATTCCTACTTCAAATATAAGGGATGGACAAATTTTCCCCATGTTAACTCTTCCACTTATAAAGTTTCTTACATTATTTAAATATTAAAAAATGCCATTTTTAATTAATTCCTAAAATTTGTTTCTATAACTTTGAAAGCTATCCACCTCTTACTTTTCTCTTGTATATTCCTCATGTCAACTACTGTCTTTTTGATATATAAAACTGTAGGCTCCACATAATATTGTTTCTGAGCACAATGCTTGTTTTGATTAGGCATCTGTTCTAGTAAGAAAATAGAATATGGATTAATGGTCCTACAATGGTTTAAGATTTCATATATAACGGAAATCATTCTCAGTGATATGCAGTATTTCACAGAGAAAACTTCTTTCACTATTCAAAGATGTATATAAAGCAAGTGAACAGTTGGACACAATTGAGACACACACATACACAAAAACACTGCTCTGTTTGGAATTTTTTTCTTTTATTGCCTTTTGCTCAAATATTACAGTTTCTGATTTTGTGTTTATGTTGAGTTTTGGTGGGTTTGTGTGTGAGTTTCTTGGGGTATTTTTGTTTGTTGTTTCTGTCTGCTTTTTTTTTTTTTTAAAGAGAGGGGAAGAACGTGGAGTTTGAAGGGCAGAGATATGGGGTGGACCTGGGCAGAGTTGGGAGAAGGAAAAAACATGATCAGAATATATTGGATGAAATGGAAAACAAGCAAGCAAGCAAGTAAACAAAAACCTTGTGCTTAGTTCTAATGTTAGAAATTTTTCATAGGCAAGGATATTTATACATTGACTACCATAAGAGAGCAGCCAATATTCTATTGACAGTGCTCATGGCTGTCCTTTTAGGCCCTGAATAGAAAACTCAGCCACTTTCAAAGGCTTACACAACGATTTGTGTTCTGTGTCATGCAATAAACCAAAGAGAAAGCTCTGTCTCAATGAAATGTCAAGCCCATAGCACAATATGCTGAGACAGATGGAGCAAATGATTTCATTTTGTTTATGACATCCATTAAAATTTATTAAAATGTATGTTTGTCCAGTAAGAACCTCAAATTAGTTGGGCTGTAAAGCTGATTTGAATAACAGGTTTACAAAGTGAAAAAATGAAACTGCATGACCCATTGTATTCAAGAGGACAAAGCAACAGGAAACTAAAATGTTTGCACACCAAACTACAAATAAAGAAGAGCAAAACTGAACAGAGCCCATGTTCAACAGTCATGAGCTACATTAACAAATTCTCTGCATGGAATGAGCAGAGAGATCAAAAGGATCTATCAGGGCACAACACCTGCTGAAAAGCCAGGGTCTGAAGTCAGTTGAACTCAACTGTGAGGTTTTCAGGCATAATAAAGACTGTCCCAAAATAAGAAACAAGTGATTTTTTTTTTTTATCAGAAGCTGACATAGGAAGGGAGTCAGCCATTGCTGCTGTATTTTGTAATTACCAAGGACAGATGAGTTTGGAAAAAAATTTTTTGTCACAAATGTGAAGGCTTCTGGAATTTTCTGAGTGGATCCTGTTAGCATGGACACATTAGAGGTATGCTAACTCAAAGTGGGGGCATCTGATATACCTGGTATGGTAAATACGAATTTATGTGATTGTTTTTCAGTCGTATATGGGATAAAAGAAGAAAAATTGCCCATCATTGTCTAAGTTCTGGCTACTATAGGACAGACACTGTAAAGTGTTTTGACTTGCTTGGTCTAGTAATTAGAAATTTGTAATCATGTGTCCTCTGGTTAGCATTCTTTTCTAAATTTAGAAAGACAGTATTTTGAATACATAAAATAGGAATTTTCTTTTTGTATTTGAATGCCTTCTCCTAAACATCCTGCTAAGTTATAAAAAAATATGCACAAGTTTGCTCCAGAAGTGTTCACAAAGAAGAAGCTGTTATGTATGTGGCTTGTAATTTAATAAATCCAAAATTCTCCTTCTTGACAACACCAGATACTGTTACACACAGCAGGAAGTTGCCCATCTTGCTGGATTACTGTGAACAAAAAATATTCATGCTTTAAAGTGTTTTAAATGTCTGGATCTTAGTACTAATAATATCTCATGGGACACGGCATGTATGACATCTGACTTAAGTTCTTCAGGAATTTAAAGATGACATGATCATGTATTATTCCTGGAATCTCTGGACCCAAAGCTAGCATAGATGAGAGGATCAGGAACGTTCCTTCCATTATTTCTTCCAGAAAAGATGAAATCTCAATTTTTAATGTTTTAAAGTTAGAAATATATTTTAGTTGAAATTATTTTTACATCTCTTAAATATTACTGTTTTTAAAACATTCATGAAAAGTATCATTTTTCTCTATATAAAATATAATAATCAAGTATTATAATAACCTTTACACTTATATTTTATTGAACATATCTATACCCTATGGCAGAGAATAATTAATTGGGTGTATTTGAGAATGAGAAATCATGGGGCATTTGACACTTGGCTATGGCCTTCTGGAAGGATCTGTGGGATTCCTATATACATAGACTGAAGATGTTAAGACAAAGGGTGCTGTCATCATTGCTCCATAACCCTAGAATTATATGCTGAGTAACCCTGGTGTTACTTCACATAAATCTTGCTGGGCAGCCAAGTATGGGACACCATCGTATGGATAAAGAGGTAGAGAATGAAGATATCTCAGCATTCTGGGGAGCTTTTCCATTGGTTCTGTCAGTACTGGATGAATCCTTGCCAGTTTTAATAAATTCTAATCACTGAGGCTGGCTATGGATTAATCATGATGCTAAGACCAATTCTGGGTTTAATATTCAGCAAGTCAAGAATTTTAACATGATCAGAATAATACTTAAATATCATTTTAGTTCAATTTTTCACCCTTTTTCCAGATGAGACAATGGAAATATTAACAGGCAAGGTGAATTTTCCCGAAGAATTGTTAGAATTGGCTTTGCTGGATTCTTGAGAACACTTTATTTCAAGAAACAATTGGTAGTTTCAGGAGGTTTGGGGAACTAGTTCAGTGGTAGAATGTTTGCTTAGGATGCATAAATCCATACTTTTAGTCCCTAGAACTAAACACACACACACACACACACACACACACACACACACACACACACACACACACACACACACAAATGATAATCATGATAATAGATGCCAGTTTTTAAAAAGGAATTGTTGAAGTAGCTATGGGAGTAAAGAGTAAGAAAATAAAAGAACCTAGAAACCAATGTTTTCATACACAAACATTCTGGTAATTTTATTCATATGCACACTTTCATTTACACTTTATCATGTCAATGAATAATACAATCTACACACTGTGTACATAGGTGTTAAAGACACACACCTGAATATAAAATATGGAAGATGTCATCTCAGATAACGTCTTTCTTACATCCATTTTATTGTCCTTTGTGTCACCTTAATATCAGTTATATGCTTTTATAATAGTATCTCAGATTTAAAAAAAAAGACTGTAATCTAGTCAAAGAATGGAGATGAAAAAGTTGAGTAAAGAAGGGAGGCCACTGTTGACAGATACAACCCTAGGAAGTGCCTGAAGATAAAAATGAGCAGATGTTTCTGGGAAGAGCAGGTGATTCAATCACTCATTATTCAATAAATACTGCTGACCGCCAGTTTCCCGGAATCCTTTTGGATTCTGGTCTCTTAAGATTATAAGATTATGTTTGCATTTCTTCAGAAATTCACCATCTATACATCTTAGAAGATCATTACTATTTGTAGCATTTCCCAGACACCAAGGTAGTTCTGCCAGCTTTCACTTATAGTTTATCATGCCTTGTTAGAAACACACATCAGAAGAGAAGCTTCATAATAGCTGATCTTCGCTAAATTCTACCTTGCAGCTCTTTTAACAGGAACAAAATAAACATATCTGAATATACCTCACATTTTAAGATCTTCCACAAGAGATTGTAGGAAATGCAAGGGACTTTCTTGCAGCAAAACAAACTTTATCAGAATATTCACATGTTGTTTTTAATCTATTGTGGTAGTAACAAATTACGAACTTAATAAAAAACAAAATTTTATCACTTATTATTTTGTAAGTCACAAGGCTAAGATAGGTATTACTGAATTTATTAAATAGAAGAGCTGGCTGGGGTGTCTATTTTTCTAATGGATCCAAAAGAAGATTTTTATCACTTGATTTGTCATTTAGTTTGTAGAGGTCAACCTTCTTCTCATACCATTTGTATCCTTTAGTATTCTGATCCTCTTGTCTTCATTTATAAGAGTTTTCTTGTTGGCTATTTGTCCCTGGGCTTTTTTCAATCTTGTTCTCAACAATTCTCGCTCATACAAACCCTCCTCTTTCTTGCCAATTGGACTCCTGGAGCTCCACCTGGGGCCTGGCTGTGGATCTCTGCATCCGGTTCCCTCAGTCATTGGATGAGATTTCTAGCATGACATTTAGGGTGTTTGGCCATCCTATCACCAGAGTAGGTCAGTTCGGGCTTTCTCTCAACCATTGCCAGTAGTCTATTGTGGAGGTATTTGTGGCTTTCTGGGGACCTCTCTCGCACTTTGCTTCTTCCTCTTCTCATGTGGTCTTCATTTATCATGGTCTCTTATTCCTTGTTCTCCCTCTCTGTTCTTGATCCAGCTGGGATCTCCTGCTCCCCTAAGCTCTCTTTCCCTCGACCCTTGCCCTTCATTACCCCCACTCATATCCAGGTTGTTCATGTAGATCTCATCCACTTCTCTGTCATTGGGGGATCCCTGTGTCTTTCTTAGGGTCCTGTTTTCTAGGTAGCCTCCCTGGAGTTGCGAGCAGCAGTCTAGTCATCTTTGTTTTACATCTAATATCCTCTTATGAGTGAATACATACTATGTTTGTCTTTCTGAGTCTGGGTTACCTCACTCAGGATGATTTTTTCTACATCCACAAATAGCCAAACTAATGGAAACACATGAACTATGAACCAATAGCTGAGGAGCCCCCAACTTGATCAGGCCCTCTGGATAAGAGAGACAGTTGATTAGCTTGAACTGTTTGGGAGGCACCCAGGCAGTGGGACCGGGACCTGTCCTCAGTGGATGAGCTGGCTGTTTGGAACCTGGAGCTTATACAGGGACACTTCGCTCAGCCTGGGAGGAGGGGACTGCACCTGCCTGGACTGAATGTACCAGGTTGAGCTTAATCCCAGGGGAGTCTTTGCCCTGGAGGAGATGGGAATGGGGGGTGGGGGGAGGAGTGGGGAGGACAAGGGAATCCGTGGCTGATATGTAAAATTAAATTAAATTATAAAATTAAAAAAAGAGTTTTCTTGTTATATTATGTCCATATAATTTAATCCAGGATAATTACTCAGAATTTTTAGTCATGTTGACAAAGCCCCTTTTACCATGAACATAATATGTTCATAAATTCTCTCAACTGGGATGTGAAATTTACATGTCAATTATCCATTGTAATCTTCTATGTGCTCTAGAGATTCATAACTGTCTTATATGCAAAATTCAACTATCATTTCCCCAAAATTTTTAACTCTATGGCCAAATCTTCTTAATATCATCAGTTTAAGATCTCAAGTCATACCACCTCAGGGAATCAGGTTTCCAGCAAGATCAGCTTTTCAAGAATCCTGGGGCAAAATTTCATTTTTTTCTTTAGTCTTGTGAAATTCTAACATAAGTTATGATAGCTAAAGAAAATGTATCAGCTAGAATGGAAGGGATGCCAGGTATAGACACTGTCATTCTTAGGAGCTAAGTAGTTACTAGTCTCAGACAACATTTAACATCAAACAGAAAAAATTCTAAAAACTTTCAAAACCTGGAAAAATTCCATTTCAAATATTTCCTTTCTGGGTCTGCCCTTTGGGTCTATGGGTCTTCCCTATAGGGATTTCTTACTTTGTCAGGAAGGCATAAGGGTAAAAATATTTACAGATGAATAGTTTTATCAGACTGTTTTCTCGACCATAGTGCTTTGGAAATCAATAACTTTCTCATGCTTAAAGCCTTCTCTGATCCATTATGTACAAACTATCTATGTTCAGCTGCCATGACCTTATCAAAGCACTGTGAATCGTCTGTGTGTATTGCAGGAGTTCATCCATTCATTGTGTAGTTATAGATCTTTTCTAAACACAATGAGAACAACATAGTTTCTTGTCTTTTTGAACTTCCAGAGTCTGACTTCATACTTACTTCTGGTTCCCTTTTCCAATATTCAACAATGACCAGTTTAATATTCCCCAAAATAGGTTATAGTGATGCTGATTCCATCTTCAAGTCTTTTGTCTCTGACTCTTCTACATTTTTTTTTTCTTCTACATTTAAGGTTCTGAGGGAATTCATTGAACCTACCTAGTTTATACCAGTTACTATCCATAATACGTTATAGGTTTGCAAATAACCATAATTCCAACTGCAACCTTAATTCTCCCTTATTATATAACAGCATGTTTACTGTTTTTTCAGTGTTGCAATTTGCACATCTATGGCGGATGATTATTCTTTGTAGCATACTCTTAGCTCTCGGCAGGCTGTGAAATGCAATTTTAATTTACTTTTCAAGACTTCTCAGTACACTGCTTGTTGCATTTTGTAAATGCAAATGTACAACACACCGAGTTGGAAGAGGTAGGTACAAAAGATAATAGCTTCATGAAAAAAATGTAATTTCAAATATCACAAGGCAGTGCAGCTTTTCTTCAGGTAAAACACAGTAACCTGTACTTCATGCTTATTCTCCAAAGTAAATCCTTGCTCTTGGGACTTTGATGCATTGCTGGTGGGAAGATACACCAGTGTAGTCCTTGCAGAGACTAAACTGATATCACCTGGAAAACTTTTGTGTTAAGTATGCTCTATGATAAAAGACTTTCTGCTCAAAGAGCATAAAACAAACAAACTTATATGTTGATTTATGGAGGGTACATGTAAAGGTATTTGTCCTGCTGCAGTTTAGAGGAGGACTAAATTGTCAGCATGAGAGTGGAGTGATGGACATGTGATAAATAATGATGTGAACAGGAAAGAATTGTGAAACAATTAAGAACAATGATCTTTTAGACATGTGAGTTGTCATATAGTCAGCAAAACTTACTACTGTAGATTACAATTTATGTAAATATATAAATAAATCAATATATATTTTCAAGAAAACATTTAGAAGATTCATAATAAACACATTAAATCAGTTTTCTTTTGAAAATTCACTTGACAAACACAGCCTCCATCATATGGGACACCTGAATTTTAAAAACCCATAGGCAAGGGAAAAAGAAAAATAAGAAAACAAAAATAAAGGATTTCTAAGCACAATGGATTTAAGGTTGTAGCAAATGAAACCAGTTTCATAGAATGTGAAACAGATTTGGAATGATGGACTGTGGCTGGTGAGATAGTTCATCTATTGCATAGAACTGGTCTTCATTTCACTGCACTCACGCCAAAACGATCCAGGATATTGAATGTATCCAGTGTCAGCATGCATACACACACACACACACACACACACACACACACACACACACATACACACACACACAAGCACACGCACATGCACACGCACACACACACACACACACACACACAAATACATGGGGAGATGGGGAGCAGGAATGGGAAAGGAGGAGTGAGATATACAACTTAAAATTATTGATGTTATTAAAAATATTTATCTTTTGAGATTGTAATTTGATCATTTCCCCCTTTGTCTTCCTCCTTCCAAATCTTTGCATATACCCCTCCTTACTCTATTTCCATATATATATATATATATATATATATATATATATATATTATATATTTTCAATTACATGCATATGATAGATATAGGCAAGGGTAAAGCAAATGTTTAGTGTTGGGGTCATATGCTTTCTATCACAAAATATCACATGCTGCAGGGGGGTGGTGGCTTATGCTTTTCACCCCAGCACTCGGGAGGCAGAGGAAGGCGGATCTCTGTGAGTTGGAGGCCAGCCTGGGCTACAGAGTGAGTTCCAGGAAAGTCACAAAGCTACACAGAGAAACCCTGTCTTGAAAACACCAATGGGGAAAAAAAACAAAAACAAAATATTTCATTCTATGAAGTCTTATAATGTACGATGTTTTTCCTATAAATATTTATTCACTTACAATTAGTTTCACATTTTTATGTGACAGGATATATCATTTTTCTTTGGATCTGTTTTCAAGTCTACTTTATAGGCCACATCAGGTGGTGAGGTAGATGCAGTTCATTGGCTGTAGCTCACAGAGCACTGTAACAGATAGAAGAAAGAACCAGTGTTGAACAGTGGGCCTCAACTACAAACTCCTTGTTGAGTAAGAAATATATTCAGTAAGTGTAGGGGTAGTTTTAAAAAGACTTGGCATTCTAACTGAGAATAATTCTTGTAGCACAAATCTTAAAAGGTCTTATTAATAAAAACAAACCTAGAGGCAGATATTGGGGTGAATGCTGAAAGATCAGAAAATCAGAACAAGCCACAGTTAACCTTACCTGGCCAGTTCCTCAGCTGATCTTCTTTCCTCAAACTGAAAGCTTCTGAGTCCTCACCTGAATGGATCTTAGCTGAACTGCTGCTAAAAGTTAAAAGCTTAGAAAGGCTCTAGTTCCTGGTCCTCATGCCTTATGTACCTTTTTTCTTCCTGCCATCACTTCCTGGGATTAAAGGTATGTGTCACCATGCCTGGCTGTTTCCAGTGTGGCCTTGAACTCACAGAGATCCAGATAGATCTCTGCCTCTGGAATGCTAGGATTAAAGGTATGTGTGCTTTCATTTTTCTGGTGTCTATCTAGTGACTATCTCTATGTCTATCTAGTGGCTGTTCTGTTCTCTGACCCTAGATAAGTTTATTAGGGTGCACAATATATTGGGGGACACAATATCACCACAAATTATTTTACTTAATTCTAGATGACCATATTCATCATAATTTTATAATATACAAAATTCATATTTAGTAATCCCTCTTATGTCCTATGATACCTAACAAATTTAGGCTAGGTTCACTGCGTTGACCAACAGTCCCTGGGATATAATCTCCCCTCCTCCATTTAGTCATGTTCTTACATCACAGATCTTGTTTTTATTTCTCTCTAAGATCTTAGCTTTATATGTTCATTACAAACCATTTGGCAACAAGAGAAGAAAAAAAGGATTTAGACTAGAATTGTGTTCCTAGGTTCTGAAGGCAATGAGGGGACTTGTTAACATCAATGGGCCTTGGTATGGTACTGTTCTGTCAGAACCTGTGCTTGATACATGGAGTGATGGACAGCTGTGATAGAAGTGCACATCAAGTATTATTAATTAATTAATCCCTGTGTCTAGGTCTCAGAATAATCATACCCGCTCTTCCAGAAGCAAGGCTCATTTGTTCAATGCATTAGACATTTACTGTCCACAGTCTGCTCATCATCACCTTTGATAATGCCCAGCTTCCATGCAGATACATGTCTACAAATTATAATCTGAGGAACATGAAGATAATTATTATATACTAGAAAGCAAGCAAAATTTTATATTTTCAAATACATAATAACAAAAGCTGACAATAATCCTTGAAAGTGGAGATAGAAAGGTAAAGCCATACATACTCAGCACTAGTTAGAATAAATGGGTTCTATTTTTTTTCTCACTTACAGAGAACTAAATCGGTATTGAGCATATATTCTATGAAAGATAGTCTACTTTCTGTTTTTTACAGGATTCTTTATTTCTTATTAGAAACTCCCCAAGGCTTACTGTCTTGATACTGTGTTTTATTCATATCACATCAAAATAAAAGATAATAATGCTAAAAGGCAATGATAGATTTGCTGTTTATGACTATGCACAATTATTCTAAAAGTCACTAAATACTGTTACACCCTCCCTTTTAACTAAAATGTGAAAGTATTAGTGGTTCCTCTCTCTCCCTCTCCCTGTCCTTTAACCTCCACCTTCGTGTATATGTGTGTGTCAATGTGTGTATGTGTGTCTGTCTCTCATTTGTCTCTGTCTATGTCTCTGTGGTTGAGTACAGACACTGTTAGGCTTCATGGACGTATTTTCCAGATGTCTGAACTTATTGAAATTGTCTCAAAATATTCAAGGTGTGTGAGAAAGAACAGAGAGAGATAAGCATGGGAAGAAAGAATCAGGAGGGAGGGGGAGGAGGAGAGAGGGAGAGACTGAGATAGGGAGGGAGAGAAGAAAGGTGGAAAGATGGAGTGGGAGGAAGAGAGGAAGGAATAGACAGAGGAGAGTAGGAGGAGCAAAAAGGAGAGTCAGAAAGAGATATTTTTTTATTAAAATCTGAAGAGGAAAAATATTCAGGAATCCTCATGGTTATTTGTTTCTACTGTCTCAAATAATTAAGTAATCTAAAAGCTCAGAACTCTAGGAACTGCTCAGCTTTGTCTTCATCCAGTCTTATGCCTGCTTTGGTTGAAGAAAATAAATCTGAACATAATCCTTCAGGAAAACAGTCTCCTAATGCCACCATGACTTTGTTTTGAACTGTGCATCTGAGAAGACTGTTGATGTTTGCTAGTGGGTTCTCATAGTGCCCAAACATTACAGGCTGTTGCCAGTGTTCTTGGTTCACCTCCTGAACTTGATGGACCCACAGCCTCAGAAGGTTTACCTGAGGCCAGAGGGGTCCTCATGACTCCAAAGCACATGCTTCATCTAGGGACCCTACTCCCAGCAGCAGTACTGAAGGCTAGGCTGGTCCTAGGGACTCTAGACTACACAACCTCTCCTGCGCTCCATATCCTGGTACAACTTCAGAAGAATTCTTCAGCTTTACTGGAGGCCAAGCTAGATCTAGGGACCCCAGGCCCCCAATACCTCAGAGGAGACACCTTACTGGACCCAAAGACTCATTTGTTCACCAGAACCCTTGGCCATTTAGGCCAGAAAACCAGAGAGGAAAGAGAAACCAAGGAACAAAACACCCATCTAACAAAGACAAATGCAGGAATCAACACCTAGAGTTATAATCATCTAAAATTCAGATTCCTAAACACCAGTGTAAGAACACAGTAACAAAGAGGGAAATATGACAATATCAGAACTCAGCTAATCAATAACAGCAAGACTTAAACAATTCAACATAACCTAAGCATAAGAAGACAACCTTGAATACAACTTTTTGAAGACAATAGAGTTCCTTAAAGAGGAAATTAAAAAAAAATCCCTTAAAGAAATTGAGGAAAACACAAACAAAAAATGGATGAAATAAATAAATCCGTAAAAGGATGCCAAGAAAAAAACAAACCAACAGATAAAGGAAACTTAAAAAACCACAAAATGGAAATAGAAACAATAAAGAAGCCAAGCGGTGGTGGCGCACACCTTTAGTTCCAACACTCTGGAGGCAGATCCAGGCAGATCTCTGTGAGTTCAAGGCCAGCCTGGGCTACAGAGTGAGTTCCAGGAAAAGTGCAAAGCTATACAGAGAAACATTGTCTTGAAAAAACCAAAAAATAAATAAATAAAAATAAAATGAAATAAAGAAAACATAAATTGAGGTAATTCTGCAAAATATGAGTAAATGAACAGGAACTACAGATGCAAGCATCACTAACAATACAAGAGATGGAAGAGAGAATCAGGCATTTAAGACATGTTAGAGGAAATAGATTCACTTGTGAAAGGAAATGTTAAATCTAAAAAATTTCTAACACAAAATATCCAGGAAATCTAGAACACTATGAAGACCAAACATAAGAATAATAGGAATAGAAAAATAAGAAACCCAGCTCAAAGAAACTAGAGAATATATATTAACAAAATTATAAAAAAATATTTCCCAACCTAAAGAAGGATATGCCTATAAAGGCACAAAAAGCTTACAGACAACCAAATAGATTGTATCCCTCTGCCACATAATAATCAAAACACTAAACATACAGAAAAAAGAAAGACTATTAAAAGCAGCATGGGTAAATGGCCAAGTAATTTAAAAAGGCAGACCTATCAGAATCACATCCAACTTCTCAACAGAGACTATGCACACACTCTTTGGAGATAGAGTCTTTCACTGAATCTGGGGTTCTTAACTCAAGTATATTGGATACCCAGTCAGCTCCATTGATCTGCCTGTCTCCTTTCCTGGTTGCTAGGGTTACAGATGTATACCATCTTGCTGCATTTTTGGCATTGGTTTTGTGGATTGGAACTTAAGTCTTCATGATTGTGTAGCAAACCTATGGCACCATCTCTCCATCCTCCAATTTTACTATATTTTCCATATATTTTACCAATGCCACAGGCTCCCAAAAGCAGGACTATTATGATAACATTATTAACAAGGTAATTTTCATCTCCAGCTTACATATGATCTTATTAACAGAAAGGGGCTTCATTTGATGACTCCCTTAGATGCTTTCATTTTAAGGATTATAGTGTTGTTGGGAATGAAAAGCTTTCTAAGTACAAAATAAACTTTTTGTTTGTTTCTGCATAAAGCACTATCATCTCTGGAAAGAATTACTATCCAGAGAGTCTGAGCAAACACAGCTGGGCCATTGAAGCAACAATCAGACGGAGTATACAGGAAAGAAAAAATTGACCTGGAGAGAAGATGCTTCTGCTTTTGTCTCCCAATATTTGAAGTGTACTTTGTACCTAAAAACCAGAAGGTCTTTAGGGGATGGCCTTTAATTTCCTTTTATATATGGTAGAAATAGAACCTTTGGTTTGTAATTGGTAACCATGTCATTTGAAAAGCATTTTAAAAACTGAAATCATATTCTATGCTAATGAGAATATAGAGGGGCTTTGTTTCTGTCTGTGAAATTTCAACTCAAGTTCACATGCTTACACAGCATGCACTCTTACCCATTGTACACCTCCTCATCCCCACAAATGTAATCCTGGCCCCTGACATGTTGTGGCTTTATTTTATAGATGAGAACATACTGTGCATTTTGGTCAAAATGGCTGATTAATAAATCAATAAACTTAGGATTTAATTATGTCTCTATTTCAAGATTGTGTTGATTCCAATATTTCATGTAACTTCTGATGCTAGGGACAGTGTTGACTTTTGCAGAATTTCTTGACATATTCAGTCATGTGTGAAACAATTAAATTACAGAAGTGCATTTATTCAGAACTCAAGTAGACTAAAAACTGAAGCTGACATAGTGCATATTTGAGTCTGTCTGCTACTTTCCTTCCCATTATCTACCCTCATGTCAAAAGATGCATTTTGCATGACTATTCTTTCCTTCCATGTTAACCAGAATTTTTTTTAAAATGCCATTATGTTCCATCCAGTGTCTTGATGTACCTGTTAAATCATTAGTAGAGCTCTTACATGTGGCTTTTGTCCTACTTCTGTCTTGCTTGTGACAATTTCCTTTACCTATCCCTTTGGTTATTTTTAGGTGGCTAATTTTGTGATGAGACAAGATATAAAATATTTGTAGGATCTACAGTAAGGAAGCAAAAGAAACACTTTCTGTTTTTTTCTTCTGTTGTGCTTATCATGCTTATGAGTTTACTCAGAGAAAGATTTGAAGGTGCATTTGAGAGCCTTAAATAGTCAGAATGTGAATCCCTTGAGACTGGTCTAAGCATTTAGCATAGAAGTTTCTCACTGAACTATAGCCTTGGTAGTTCTGAATTTTCTTGGTTTAATGGATTTGTAAAATGATAGCTAATATTATTCCTGCAATTCCATTTGCTATAACTTTCTTTTGTGGAAAAGGCATGTAATGGTAAAACATTAAACATCAAATTTCATCATCTCATTATAACTATCAAGGAAAGACAGTGAGTGAATATTGTAATCCTTCATGGTCTGCAATAGACTACTAATGTCTTGTTTGTCGCTGTCACTTCCAGAACCTCTCTTTGGAATAGTATGCTATTGCTATGATATTAAATTGCCACAGAAGTATGATTTTTAGAGTATACCATTGCTTTATGTTGGAGCTTCTTTATAATACACATGTCCTTTGACTCTTAGGATCCCAGGGTTGGGAGGAGATGCCTTCTCCTGCTTATTTTGCCCCCACTTGATTAAGAATTAGTAAAGCCATAGACCTCAGATGTTGGCCATCACTATGGTCTGCTAAAGGGCCCACTCTGTTGAATAAATTACACTGAATGAGGCGATTGCAAATATTCATGAGGGACAGAGAAAACACTTTCCTACTTTGGCCCTGGGGCATCACAGGATTTGTTATTGTTGTAGCAGCTGCCATAAGCTTATATAAGGCTGAAGTCCTGCAGTCTTGGGGCTCCTATTTTACCTCCTCTGTGGGTTCTACTCATTGAAAACTACAAGCTGAAAGGGATTTAAAAATAATTAGTTGCACAAGAACTTGGCTGTGAGCTTGCTGTGTATTTACTTCATCATGTTGAGATATGTCCCTTGTATTCCTTGATTTTCTAGGACTTTTATCATGAAAGGATGTCAGATTTAGTTAAAGGCCCTTTATGAATCTGACAAGGTGCTCAAGGGTTTTTTATCCTCTAGTCTATTTGGATGGTAGATTGTGTTTATTAATATATGTATCTTGAACCATTCATGCACCTTGTAGATATAGATGACTTATTCCTCTTGAATAATTTTTGATATATTCTTGACTTTGGTTAAACAGACATCAAGAAATCCATCAAGTATGAAGTCTCTCTGCCTCTTTGTCTAATTTGGACATTACTTTTCTATGTGTTGAATAGGATAATAGAATAAATTCTCCCAGTATATTTGGAAGAAATATAGGCTGCATATTTGGAAGAAAGATATTAATACACAAAATTAAAAATGAAATGCAAAGTGATTTGTTGTAGACAAAGACTGTAGGCATTTCATCCAGTATGAAATCATAGGTTAGTGGGTGTGGCAATGTTTGAACTGGATATTTATTCATGTGTGCATATATAATGAATAAGATTTGAATATGTCTGAAATCATTTAATGAGAAAGAATGGTTTCTTGTCTGACCTATTTCGACTCTTACTCCCCAATCTCAATTAATAGTTTTTTTTCTGACTTATCAAAATTGTGACACATACCATCTGTCTCACACACAAAGGTGATTCCATATCCCACCAATTTCAGAAGTTTTGGCTCCTTAAGAAAGAAGGTGATCAATGGATACCTATTATTCCAGGGCTTTGAAAGTTTTGAAAGTGATAACTTGTCCTGGTTATCTTTAATGGTCATCTTGGCGCAGCCTGTAGTCATCTGAGAGAAGATTGCTCAATTGAGTAGTTGTCTATATCATATTGGCCTGGGCATGATGGTGTGGGACTGTCATGTTTATTAATTGATATGGGAGGGTCCAGGCCATGATGGACAGTACTGTCTTTCTGCAACTGGCCCTGGGTTGTATAGGAAAGCTAGCTAAGCCAGAGAAAGTCAGCTTTTGAGAAATTCCTCCAAGGTTCCGGCTGTATTTTTCAGCCGTGAATGAGTTCTCTAGTTAGAGGAGATGCTGTGTGAATTAGCAAGCAGTCCTACTTTCACGTTCCTCCATAAGTTCCTGCCTTGATTTATTTCAGTGATATACTGTGACCTGGAAGTATAAGCCAGATAAATCTTTTCCTCTCCGTAGTTCTAACAGTAAGGAAAATAGAACACCTGGGCTTCAGGGATGTCTTGGTCAATCTCCACCACAAAACTGAAATGGCACACCCTTTCTCAAGCACCTTAGCACAACTGCTTTGCCATATTTAGCCCTTTGTCTCCATAGTCCAGATTTTTTTCTTTAATTAAGAATTTTTTTTATTCATTTTCCATACCAAAGATCCCTATCTTCCCTCCTCCTGCCCCTCCAGCATTCCCCTCCCAACCCCCTCCCCCATTTCTTCCTAAAATATGGTAAGGCCTCCCATGGGAAGGTACATTTAGTAGAGGCAGGTCCAAGCCCCTCCCCCTGCCTCAAGGCTGTGGGAAGTGTGCCATAATAGGTAGTGGGATCCAAAAGGCCTGCTCATGCACCAGGGATGGATTCTGATCCTACTGCCAGGGGGGCCCTTAAGCAGATCATGCTACACAACTGCCTTGCTATGCAGAGGACCTAGTACAGTCCCATGCAAGCTCCACAGCTGTTGATCTAAATTTTATGAGTTCCCTCTAGTTTGGTTTGGTTGTCTCTGTAGGTTTTCCCCATCATGATCTTGATACCCCTTGCTCATAGAATCTCTCTTCTCTCTCTTCAACTGGAACAGTCCAGAATTTTTGCAAATATTCTAATGAAATACTCCATTTATATGTGGACTCTTTCCTGATTATCCTTCTAATGGAACAAAAGATGGCATGGAACTTTCTTCAATCATTCTTTGCAACATTATTTTGTGTCAATCAAAGTTCTGTATTCCAAATTTCTTTTTATTTCTCAGACTGTTTCATTATTCAGCATACTGCATAGCAATCAAGCAATACCCCATCATCCCCTAAGTGTGCCACATCACAGTTGCCTTTTCCTGTGTGTTGAGTTTTCTGTTTCTACCATAGCTTTCAGTAGGTATAAATTTCCCCCATTCATGCTTGAGTTAGTACATCAGATGATAGATCACACTTGGAAAACTGATGAAATTGACCTGGATTTCTGATAATTCCATAAATAAAATAATTTTAGAGACAATCAATGGTGATAGAAATGGGAACCTCTAGCACCAGTGATACTTAGAGCAATCAGATTCAGGGGAGAGACAATTTCATTGCATGTCCCCCCATAACAATCTCAGTGAATATTCCTTGATGCTCATTAATTAATAAATATGCATTAAACATAACACCCAATAAATTATTTGTATAAATAAATTAGAAGAAAGTATAAGATTCCTAGCAAAATACATTTTTAAAAATTACAGGACAGTAAATAAATATAAAACATGATTAAGGAAGCAATGCCTAGAAGAAAAATTCTTAAAGCCTCAGTGATCAGATAAATCTATAATTTATGAGTTTTCCATGAGGTTAAAGGTTAGGAAAGATTTAGTAGTACTGAAAATTTGGTATGAGTACTATCTTGAGATCCAAAGTAGCATTTATTTATTTAAAGACTGCACAAATGAAATTGTGGATTTCTCTACTTTACCCTCAAATATTTATAACCTTTTCTGCATGATTTATTATTATTCTGTAGAATATACTGCTCTCATATTTTGCTTCTTTATCATGTCTATGAAGACAAGCTTCATGCCTGGTAGGTCTTTGTATTTCACCTCTTCTCCTGAAATGACATCTTCAGTGCTTGGCTAGTAGAATAAACAGAGAAGGTGGGGAGAGTAAAGAGGATGGAAGCTCCAGCTCTCAATAATTCTCAGGGCAGAATATGTAGAGAACATCTAAGAATACTGGAGAGCCTAATTTCAGAAGGAGGCCTTTAGTCTTAATATGCTGGTCTTTTTCTCCACTTACAATGGAGACACTATCTCAGATTAGTTTTTAGTTTTACTTTACACGTATGGGTGTCTTGCTTCCACGTGTGTTTGTGCACCACATGTATATATGTCTGGTGCTTGCTCATAGAGGGCCAAAGAGTGTGCGAGATCCCCTGGAATTGGAGTTACAAATAGTTATGAACCATTGTATGGGTTCTGAGAATTGAGCCTGGACCTTCTAGAAGATCAAACACTGATCTCAACCACTGAGCCATCTCTCCACCCCATGATCAGTTTTTAAAGGGAAGCTTCATATAATGCAACTTTAACTAGAGGGCAAATAACATCCTTTCACTAACATTTTATAGTAATTTTTAATTCACTTGAGAACATTCTCAAGAACCCTTTCCATTGCTTGTGTCAAGGAAGGCTAGGCTAACCACTTTGATATTTTACTGAATACAATACAGGGTTTTAAGATTTTATTTATTACTATTACTAATTGTTTCCTTAAAAGGGAGCTTTTCTAAATGCCAAGGTTCTTCTCAGACCCATGATTATCCCATATCAGTGTCCTGAGTACCAAGATGGCAGGCATATAATAAATATCATGTCTGATTCAAGATAGTCTAGAATAGATTAGATTCTATTTTAAAGAAGCATGTTCTTTTGGCTGGATTGTGAATTTAAAAAATGAATGTCTTTTAAATTTCTGATCTGTTGAATTATTTAAAGATCTCAAATGAAACAAACATTCAGTGGCAAAAAATAAAAATGTGTTTGGTACTGTGTGTGTGTGTGTGTGTGTGTGTGTGTGTGTGTGTGTGTGTTTATAATACTGTAGAATGTTGGATAAGAAGATCAAAGTATGAAAGAGGACACACCAAATATTCTTCCAACCCTAAGATTACTTGACATTTGAATGATCTGTTTAAATTAAACAAACTAAAATATTCAATGGTGGTATTTCAAAAGATCTTATATGACAAAGTAGGGTCTTAATGTCACCAACATATTGGGAAAAGGTCATCAATTATTTTAAAGGTCACTTCAAAAGTGATCCTAATGATATATTCAAATTCATATATCAGACTTAAATGTTGAAAACTGGATCAATTTCAAATTATAAATTAAATGAACCTAAGAACAATGGTTGATATATTATCAAGAAAACAATACTTATAAATAAGAATTTTTCCCTCTGGTTTTTATTAGTTTGGGGGAGAATATCATCAAATACGATAAATATATAGATAGATGTTTTATGTTTAAGTAAGGGTTATAATAAATAGAAAACACAGCACCATTTGCATGGAAGATAGAACAATAGAATGATAAACAATGAGATTTGAATTACTCAGAATCATTTTTTAAATTAATTCATTCATATTACATGCTGGCCACAATTTCCCTTCCCTCTTCTCTTTCCAGTTCCTCTCCCCAAGACTTCCTTTGTTCCACCCCTCAATCCACTTCTCTTCTGTTTAGAAAAGAGCAGGTCTCCCATGAGAATCAATTAAACATGACAAATCAAGTTGCAGAAAGAAACCCCATTAGACCCTGTAACCTACAAGCCCTGTTCCACACCCCAAATCCACCCATCACCCAAAACCACAGGTGCTCCCTGAGACACAGATCTGACCAGCTCCAATTGGACCAAGAAGTCCAGTTGGACCAAGAGCTCCAATTGGACCAAGAGCTCTGATTGGATCAAGAGTGGCTCCCTGAGACACAGATATCCTTTGCATTAGTTGGAGGAAGAGATAGGTAGACACCGGTGAAAGAATACATTCAACAACATGAAGAGCAATATGGCAACACTAGAAGCTAATAGCTCTACATCAGCAAGACCTGAACATCCCAACATAGAAGAAACAAAAGAAAGTGACTTTATGAAGACTTTAATGACTTTAAGAAGATGACTTTTAAAGAGGAAATGAAAAATTCCCTTAAAGAAATTGAGAAAAAGACAAACAAAAAATGGAGGAAATCAATAAATCCCTTAAAGAAAGTCAATAAAAAGCAATCAAACAGGTGAAGAAAACAGTTCAAGAATTGAAAACTGAAATAGAGGCAACAAAGAAGACACAAACCAAGGGAATACTGGAAATGGAAAATCTGACTAAACATACAGGAACCACAGATGCAAGCATAACCAACAAAATGCAAGTGGTGGAACAGAGAATTTCTGGCACTGAAGAGAAGATAGAAAAAATAGATGCATCTGTCAAAGAAAACATTAAAGTCAACAAAGTCATAACACAAAATGTACAGGAAATTTGGGGCACCATGAAAAGACCAAGCCTAAGAATAATAGGGATAGAAGGAGAAGAATATCAGCTCAAAGGCACAGAAAATATATTCAAAAAAATCATAGAAGAAAACATTCCAACCAAAAGAAGAAAATGTCTATGAACATACAAGAAGTTTATAGAACAATAAATAGACTGGAACCAAAAATGTCTCCTCACCACATAATAATCAAACCACTAAACATACAGAATAAAGAAAAAATATTAAGAACTGTAAAGAAAAAATGCCAAGTAACATATAAAGGCAGATCATCAGAATAACCCTGACTTCTCAATGGGACTCTGAAAGTCAGAACATCCTGAATAGATGTTATGCAGACACTAAGAGACCATGGATGCCAACCTAGACTATCAAACCCAGCAAAACTCTGAATCTCCATAGACAGAGTAAACAATATATTCCTTGATAAAACCAGATTTAAACAATATTTCTCTAGATACTGAGACCTACAGAAAGTACTAGAAAAAGAAATCCAACCTAAGGAAATTAGATTCACCTATGAAAACACAGGCAATAGATAATTCCACACCAAAAAATAACAAAGAAGGGAAACACACAACACTGCCACCAAGAAATAATAGGAATTAATAATCACTGGTCATTAATATTCCTTAATATCAATGGCCTATAAAAAGACACAGACTAACAGAATGGATACAAAGACAGAATTCATTCTTCTGCTGCATACAAGAAATACACCTCAAATTCAAAGATAGACATACCTCAGAGCAAAGGGCTGGGAAACGTCTTTCCAGTAAAACTGACTTAAGAAGCAATCTGGTGTAGCTATCCTAATATCTAACAAAATAGAATTCAAACTAAAATTAATCAAAAGAGATTGAGAAGAACATTACATATTCATCACAGGAAAAGTCCATCAAGATGAAGTCTCAATTCTGAACATTTCTGCCCCCCAAAAGGACACCCACATATATAAAAGAAACATTACTAAAGCTAAAAAATTGCATGTCAAACCACACACACACACTAATAGTGGGAGACTTCAACACCCCACTCTCACTAATGGACAGGACTGACAGAGAGAAACTTAACAGAGAAATAAGGGAACAAACAGCCACTATGACTCAAATGAAGTTAATAGACATCTACAGAACATTCCACCCAAACACAAGAGGATATATCTTTTCTCAGCACCCCATGGAACTTTCTCTAAAATTGACCACATACTCAGTCACAAAGCAAATCCAAACATATACCAAAAAAAAAAAAATGGAATAATCTCCTCTATTTTATCAGACCACCATGGCTTAAAGTTAGTATTCAACAACGAAAATTACAGAAAGCCTACAAACTCATGGAAACTGGATAATGCTCAACTGAGTCACCACTGGGTCAAGGAAAAATAAAGAAAAATTAAAACTTCCTAGAATTCAATGAAAATGGATGTACAACATACCCAAACTTATGGAACACTTTGAAAGCAGTACTAAGAGGAATGTTTACAGCGCTAAAAGCCTACATAATGAAGTTGGGAAATCACACCTTAGTGACTCAATGGCAAACCTGAAACCTCTAGAACAAAAAGAAGCAAATTCACCCAGGAGGAGTAGATGCCAGGAAACAATGAAATTGAGGCTGAAATCAATAAAATAGAAACAAGGAGAACAGTACTAAGAATCAATGAAACAAAGAGTTGGTTCTTTGAGAAAATCAACAAGATAGACAAACCCTTATCCAAACAACTAAAAGCCAAAGAAAGAACATCCAAATTTATCAAATGTGAAACAAAAATGGTGCCATAACAAGAAACATGGAAGAAATCCAAAGAATCATTAGATCATATTTCAAAAACCTGTACTCCACAAAATTGGAAAATATAAAAGAAATGGAACACTGCAAACTTTTTCTATGAGGCTATAGTTACCCTGATACACCAAACACACAAAAATGCAACAAAAAAGAGAATTACAGACCAATCTTCCCCATGAACACTGATGCAAAAACACTCAATAAAATACTGGCAAATCTCAAGATAAAAAAATCAAGTTGCAGTAAGACTAAGCACCTCCCTATATATTAAGGCTGAGCAAGATGACCCAGTATGAACAGTAGGGTCGAAAGCCAGTAAAAGAGAAAGAGGACCCACAAGTTAGGAGTCCCACAAGAGGACCAAGCTACACAACTAGAACATGTATGCAGAGTGCCTAGGTCAGTCTCATGCAGGCTCTGTGGTTGTTGGTTAAGACTGTGAGCCCTTATGAGCCCAGGTAGTTGATTCTGTAAGTTTTCTTGTGGTGTCCTTGACCCCTGTGGCCACTAAAATTCTTTCTTTACCTCTTCTACAGATTCCCTAAGCTCCATATTATGTTTAACTGCATCTGTTTCCATCAGTTGTTGGATGAAGTCTCTCCAATGGCAATTGGATTAGGCACCAATGTATGTATATAACAGAATATCATTAGGCATCATTACATTGACATTTTCCCCTCCAGCCACATTTAGTTCTATCTTTGGTCTCTGGTTCATCCAGCTTGTGGGTCCTGGTGCTCCAGGCAATATCAGGGATGGGCTTACACTCCTGGCATGGGTTTTAGGCTAGTCCTATCTTTGGTTGGCCACTTTCTCAATCTCTAGACCACCCTTACCCCAGCACAACCCATAGGACAGACTGGAGGTCACAGGTTACATTCCTGGGTTGATTTCTTGCTCCCTCTACTTGAAGTCTTGCCTGGTCACAGGAGATGGCCAGTTCAAGCTGTTTATCCACCATTGCTAAGTCTTAGCTGAGGTCATCCTTGTAGATTCCTGGGAGATTCCCTTGCACTGGGTTTTTATCTGACCCTGAAATACCCCGTTTCATGTAGTCTCTTACAGTACTCTCTTGCTCTATCCTTACCCCCACACTGATTGCTCATGTTCCCATCACCACCCACCGGTAGCAGTCCACTCACAAAATATTTTTATTTCATTTTCTCGGGGAGATCTTGGCATCCCCCCTTGAGCCCTCCTTGTTACCTAGTCTCTCTGGGTCTGTGGATTGTAGCATGGTTATTCTTTATTTTAAAGCTAATATCCACTTATGAGTAACTACATATCGTTTGTCTTTCTGAGTCTGGGTTACCTCACTCAGGATGATTTTTTCTAGTTCCATTTATTTTCCATCTAATTTCCTGGTGTCCTTGTTTTTAACATCTGAGCAATCCTTCATTGTGTAAATATACCACATTTTCTTTATCTATTTCTTGGTTGAGGGACATCTAAATTGTTTCCAGGTTCTGGCTATTACAAATATACAGAACTACAGAATGGAAAAGATCTTCCCCAATCCAACATCGGACAGAGGGCTGGATTTCAAAATATATAAAGAATTCAAGAAACTAGACATCAAGACACCAAATAATCAAATTTGAAAATGGGTACAGATTTAAACAGAATTCTCAGCAAAAGAATATCAAATGTCTGAGAGACACTTATGGAGATGTCCAACATCCTTATCAATCAGGGAAATGCAAATCAAAATGACTCTGAGATTCCATACCTGTCAGAATGGCTAAGATCAAAAACACAAATGACAGTTCATGCTGAAGAGGAAGTGGAGCAAGCGGAACACTCCTCCATTGCTGGTGGGAGTGCAAACTTGTACAGCCACTTTGGAAATAAGTGTGGTGGTTTCTCAGAAAACTAGGAATAAATCTACCATAGGACCCAACTATACCACTCTTGGGCATACCAAGTATGTTTAGTCATACCACAAGGACACTTGCTCAGACTCATGTTATCAAATCACTGTACTTGAATAATGTTACCTTCTACTGTTTCTAATCAGATGTTTTAATTTTTTTTTACTATTACAGATCTATACAAACAAAAAGTAATCATAAATTAGAATGTGTTCACTTGACAGATCCTGCAAAAGATATCTGGGGTGCATGGTTAATTAGACTTTTTGTGCTTGACTCACTGCAAAATAACTGACATCAGCTGCCTTGAGAAACCTCCAACATTGAATCCAAAAATGTCTAGTAATTTTAATATGTGAACAATATAGACTTCGTGGTGCACTGAATTTTGTTGTCTCTCTTTCTCTTCCCTGGTGTCTTTAGATGGTTGAGTGTGCTGTTTTGATTATTATTTACTAGTGACAAGTATGTGTTGACGGGCTAGGTGAAGCTTTTATTTCACTACTACATTTCTGGTTTGGAATCCCATAGGATATAAATCAATACTCTAACTACAGTTGGTTAGAATGGCTGTCAGAACACCCTTTTCTGAACTCTCAAATCCATATTTAAGATGTTCTCATATATTCACCTTTTGTGATTTGATGGCTTTCACAGAAAACCACAGTTGTGGTTGACAGGATTGCAGTATGACATCATTGCTTGGTTAGGACAAGAGGAGTACACATGTGCAAAATGCTAAAATCATTTGGAGCACAGATTTCAGAACCTGGAGCCTCATTCGGCTCATACTAAGCCTTAGGAGTCTCTTGAACCTTATGTTGATTTTTAAATTATTTGGTAATTGGAAGATTTACTGACTGTTTTTATGGCAGCTAGAGTAAACTGAGTTTGAAAATATAAGAATTTGAGAATGTCAGTATTAAATGTATAGTAGTAATCTCTAAATGGTTATATCACCAAAAGAAACATTAAAATGACACAGGTAAGACTATCACACCTATTGATCTTTTATAATGAGTGAGACTGTGAAACTAACACACAGTTAAAATAACCTATGAACATGTATATTTTTGTCTTATTCAGATATTTTATAGGAATCAGCTCATGTAGACATGTGACCTTTCCATTTAGAATTTTGTACTTCACTGCTGTGCGATGTTCTATATGGCAAATGTGTTGTCCTGATTGGTTAGTAAATAAAACACTGGTTGGCCAGTAGTCAGGCAGGAGAAAGTATAGGCGGGACAAGGAGGAGAAGAATTCTGGGAAGTGGAAGGCTGAGTCAGAGACACTGCCAGCTGCCACCAGGACAAGCAGCATGTGAAGATGCCAGTAAGCCACGAGCCACGTGGCAAGGTATAGATTTATAGAAATGGCTTAATTTAAGCTATAAGAAGAGTTACCAAGAAGCCTGCCATGGCCATACAGTTTGTAAGCAATATAGGTCTCTGTGTTTACTTGGTTGGGTCTGAGTGGCTGGGGGACTGGCGGGTGAGAAAAATTTGTCCTGACTGTGGGCCAGGCAGGAAAACTCTAGCTACATTTCACTATGTTATTTTGTCAACAACACTGATAGCTGAGAGGAAGGCTCATATATCTTTTCTTTACATTATGTATTTTTATGTTTATTTCCTTAGTCACTGAGTCTGACTATTGCTGCTGATATGCTCATGAGTTTGGGGCTAAGTGTTTATAAACAATTACTTTGCTTATTTTATACATAACATTTTTTTGTTTGTTTTGTTTTTTTTTGGTTTTTCGAGACAGGGTTTCTCTGTGTAGCTTTGCGCCTTTCCTGGGACTCACTTGGTAGTCCAGGCTGGCCTCGAACTCACAGAGATCCGCCTGCCTCTGCCTCCTGAGTGCTGGGATTAAAGGCGTGCGCCACCACCGCCCGGCTTATACATAACATTTTTAATCACAAGTATGTGTGTACTGTAATGACAATAAAACTTATTCATAGGAACTTTGCCTAGCTATGGAAGAAGAGGCAAGGATACCACAGAGGTATAGAATACTTCTAGAAAGTTCTAGGACTTTTGTTTATTCCAAGTACACAATTAACCCCCAATCTCTTAACAGCCACATACAGCAGTTTTAATTCTCTCTGCAAGTATTTTTGACCACATTATATAAATACTAAATAAATTAGTTCATTTCAATATTATATCTCACTGTAATGCTTTGAAACACACTTAAGAGGACACACAGGCACATCCTTCTTAACCTTTAGGTCTTTTGTCACTTTGTACTTCTAGAAAGTTAAAAAAAATAGAGCTCTGTTAGGTCTAAATATTCCACCAACACTAATAAGCCTCTAAAAACAAACCAAAACAGCGGATCCTTCTAGAAGCACAAGTGAGAATCTGACTTCATAACTCTTACATTGTTGTATTAAAATACCATGATGAACATGACATGTGGAAGGAATGGTTTATTTGATGTTTACAGTTCCAGTGAAGGAATCTTTACCCATCATGGCAGGGAGCAAGTCCACAGGCAGACAAGCATGACACTTGTAAAGCAGCTGAGAGCACACATCCTGCTGCACAAACAGGAAGCAGAAAGAGCCCACTGGAGATGTCCAAGAGGTCTTAGAAACTATAAGCCCACCTCCCGTGACACAGCTTCTCCAACTATGCCGCCCTTCCCAATCATTCTGTAAAATCCACCAACTGGCACTAAGTATTAAAATGTGGGATACCTATGGTGGTTATTCTCATTTAAACCACAATAGGATCCTTTCATTGTCTTTTCCTGACAATAAGCAGATTTCAAGTTCCCTCAGCAAAAGTTCTGCAGTCCTCCTTCTCAGGAAAAGTAGGAAATGTAGTGGTAGAGTGTCCTCAGACGATGATGATTATTATTATTAAGAAAATATGTATTTATTCATTGTTTTATCTTTTCTTTAATTGTTATTTCTATATACCTACCTACCTACATATAAATGTATAAATACAATCTGCTACGTCCATTTAGTGCTGCTCCCATCTATATTTGTTCAGGGTTGGCCTCTTGGTATTTGATAAGCAGTTGTGTGACTTCTCTTTGTAAAAACAGATTTTCTCTTCCTCAGTAGTCATCAGTTACTGTAGCTCTTCATCTAGGTTGATGCCTTATGAGATTTCCTCCATTAATGCTGACATGTCAACTGATATTGTTGTTGTTCAGGTCTTCTTTACACAGCCATATTGTTCAGACTTCATGGATCAACTTTCTTCACATATCCAGAAGACAGCTTCAAATGCTTTACCATACAGGTATTGCTATGAATAAAGTACCTGGAACATTTCATCTTAACTGCTGCTCCAAATGGAAAATTCAGAAGGGCATCCTTTGCATTTACACTTGTCTCCTTTAAACATTCAAGGGAAATTTGCTCTGTCCCTTAAACTAAACAATGTGGGTTCCCTACAGATTGGCATAGAGAATGGGAGCAAAGTTAACACAACCAATCCAGGTCTATGCTGGCCAAAGAAAGCAAGCACATAAAATTTACCCTCAGAAAATATGAAGGAAACAATTGTTCTCTTCAGGAGGCACCTTTGGAGATGCCCAGTTCATTTAAACACTTCTCATCTCCTGTTCGTCTATGGAGGTCATTCTGTGTGCTGGGATAAGAGGTCAGCATGGAAAAGGTCTCTAGAAACAGCTGACACCTTGGAATCTAAATGACTATCAGCTATCTTATTGTACATGTTAGCTGACTTTGTGTGAGTCGAATGGTATCTCTGTGTCTATGATCTTTCTAGACACTTAGTTAGACTAAGAAAATCCAAGAAAAGATATTTGGCTCTTACTAATATCTGAATTGCTCATTCTGTGGGGAACAAAACCTAGATAAGTTAATTTTACAACTACAAAGTTGATATGATTTTAGTGTTGTGTCTGAGAACCATTGGGATATTTTACCTTCCAGTATTCTATAACTATTCCCTGAAACAACACATGAACTTTAAGTATACATGGTTGTCTATAAGCCTGATCAGACTTATTATTCATGTTGATTTGAAGACATAAAACAAAACAACATATGAAAGAACTTATTAAAAATGTATAATGATAATAGGCTATGGCTATTCTCTCAACTTATTTAAATTTTAGAAACTTTTCAAACATTCTTGGATCTTTCAGGATACCCAGGTGTATTTCTCTGAATTTACACTTTTAAGGGCTTGGGAATACAACAAGTGAATATCATATCCCACCAATGCTCCTGTGGCTAATGAAGGTGAAGGTTCCCAATTCTTGTTGGTTGTACATGTTTATTCCATCCTTTTAGATTTCTATGCGGGTTAGATAACTGTTAAATTAATACTCTCATTATATCCTTTACCATATTTTATTTCTTTATTAATGTATTACTATACTGCCGAGATCATGATTGGAAACAAATTATATGCTCAGAATTATGCTATGACATACAAGTGGAGAAAGTAGCATATTTCCTTTGGAGTATTAACATATTAAATATGAACACAACAAATGTGAAGAAGAAACATCTGTAAGTTAGGCTAGCACATTATAAAATCATGTCTTTTATCCCATTTCCCTTTATGTTGGCTAAGTTTATGAATAGAGCACAAAAGGAATGCAAGATAAGACCCCCACTGTTCAAGTCCTTTCTGTTACTTTAGATAATACATTCAAACATAATTTAAGCAATTTCTCTT
Source organism: Peromyscus leucopus (assembly GCF_004664715.2). Taxonomy (NCBI): domain Eukaryota; kingdom Metazoa; phylum Chordata; class Mammalia; order Rodentia; family Cricetidae; genus Peromyscus; species Peromyscus leucopus. The sequence continues at coordinate 90,675,248 of NC_051065.1, forward strand.
TATATTTTATTAATTATCAACCAAGAAAAACCATTCTTCCAAGACAGCTTGCCTCTAGGTTAACAAGTTGCATGTTTAATTTCTTGCCTCATATAAACATAAACACAGAAATCTGTTTTTAATTTTCAAACATCTAATGTGAACAAAATTATCAATGGAAATAAGTAAATATGGAACTAACTATAAATTCTCTATCTTTATTCCTTATTACAACTTAATATATACTGAGGTGGTATTGTGTTCCCCAAAATATTGTGCACCCTAATAAACTTATCTGGGGTCAGAGACAGAACAGCCACAATATTAAGCATAAAGGATAGGCAGTGGTAGCACACGCCTTTAATCCTAGCATTCCAGAGGCAGAAATCCATGTGTTCAAGGATACAGTCAAGCATGGTGACTCACGCCTTTAATCCCAGAAAGCAAGCCTTTAATCTCAGGGAGTGAGGCAGAAAGCAGAAAGATATATAAGGCATGAGGACCAGAAACTAGAAGCATTTGGCCTGGTTAAGCATTTGGCTGGCTAAGTTTTCAGGCTTCTAGGAGCAGTTCAGCTGAGACCCATTCTGGATGAGGACTCAGAGGCCTCCAGTCTGAGGAAACAAGACAAGCTGAGGATCCGGTGAGGTGAGGTAGCTGTGGCTTATTCTGGTTCTCTGGTCTTCCAGTTCACCCCAATACCTGGCTCAGGTTTAATTTTATTAATAAGAACTTTTAAGATTCATGCTACATATACTATAATCCCCCAGGGTTTAATGTTTAGCAAAAAAAAAAATATGTAATTCATTCTTAAATTATTTTAAACTTGAATTTGTCATTTTCCACTGTTTTCTCAGTGTTATGGTCCATGGGTAAGAACTAACTGGGATGAGCCAGGTGCCCCCAGCTTGTGTATGAATCCAGTGTCTCTCCTGACTCCTCTAGCTTCATTGCAAAGTAAGACAATGAGATGATCCCCCAACATTTTCACTTCTGTAACAAGAAATATAATGGACAGGACATTCAGATTTCAAGCTCTTCTTAAACAAAGGATGTGTCCCAAAATAATATTTGACATGAACAATTTTAGAAGATAAAAAAATTGAATAGGTGAATTTTCATGAAATAATATAAAAACAGGTGAACTCAAAGACCTAAACACTCTCAGTGATCTTATATCTAAAGGCATTTGTTTGGCACTTAGTATGAAATTTGTACATTGATATGTATTATTTTACATTTCTGATTATAACTTGATCCTCTAGAATAGTTAATACTGCTTGCCAATTTTTCAGGGTCTAGAAAGTCCTGGGAACAAATGTCAAAGTAGGTTAATTGATAGGGAAGACACATCCTAACCATGGGAGCTCTCTCCATGGACTGGGGCCTTAGCACACTAATGATAAAGCCAGATGAGCACTGGTATTCATCTGTCTCTGCTTACTGAATGGTATTAAATATGATCAGCTGCCTCATGTTTCAGCAACTGTGTTGTCCCCACCAGGATGGATTGTGCCTTCAAAGTGTGAGATAAAATAAGCCCTTCTTTAACTCAGCTGCTTTTGGCCAGGTATTGTGTCACAGCATTGGAGAAAGGAACTTGTAATGAGACCTCCAAATCCAATTTATCTATATCAAATAGAATGTCCTCATCAATGAGTAAAAGTATTTAATTTCTTAATGGTTATTTTATAACTATTAGAGACAAATGTCTTTATAAACTAGTTTTTTTATCATAAGGGTTTTTCCTCTTGTTTTGAAAGTTTCTTACATCTTTATATTGAGTTTTGGTCATTTTCACACCCATTTCCATCTGTCATCTTTCCCTCAAGTTTTGCTTCTACTTTAATGTCTTATTTTGTGTGTGACTCAAAGTTTAATTAGATTTTTTCCAAAGTGTGGCTTGATGGGTATTTATTGGAGCAATGACATCCAATGTGGGGCTATACCACTGAAGAAAATGACAGCACTCCCTCACGACCGTTAGTGGCCCAGGACACTGGAACACACTATGAGTTAAAGTGGGTGCCACCTTACAGGGCATCAAATTCTTGTCTGACTTCCCTGAAATGTCTGACTTTTCAGTATCATGTCAATGGTGAGTTATCAGGTCCTAGCTGGCATTCTTTGACAGCTATGGTAATGTAATCACATTCAATTTTGGCAAAAAAAAAAAAAAATGCTCTTAACACACCGTGAGCTATGAATAAAAGCACACAAGTTTTTATGGTAACAGTTCCATTCATTTGTTCTGTATAAGTACGTGTATGCATGTGTGTACACATGGACCATGGTTCATGTGTAGAGGTAAGAAAAAAATGTAGGAGTTGATTCTTCCTTCAAGCAAGTGGCCTTCTGGTAACTGAACTCAGATCATTCTGCTTGAGATAAGCTTCTTGTCCTACTTAGGCATCTTGACTTGATTATTTTTGTTGACAAGAAGAAATGTCAGGGAAATTTTCTTCAGTAAAAAGAAAGTCTCCTAGATGCAGTCTGTGAAGATACCATGACTTCCAAGAAGTTTTTCAGTATGTTGAAGGATTAAAGATGTAAGTTTGGAATGTAAACAATGAAAATGCACAAAATTTTGAGTACTCATTATGGACATGGATAAAAGATGGCAAAGAATCAAAGTCTAAACTTATCTCTGAATGTAAGTAGTGAGAAGAAGAAAGAGAGCTTGAAAATAGCTCAGATATGTGCTCAGAAAGATAGGGAAAGATATGATATTTAAAAAGATAGGAAGATGAAGAAATAAAAACAACAAACAAAAATATGCAGAATGTACAGAAAAGTCTAACCAAATGAATGAAAAATGGAAGTAAAATCTGAAAAGATACTTTATGTGGGAACTGCAGATAATTAGTAGCATTTGAATAAAAATTTTAGTAAATAAAATAAGGAGTCAAAGGTTTATTAGACTTTACATTCACATAATTTTTTCCTGGTCTTAGTTTGAAATCCTTCCCTTCCTCTTTATTCATTTTATTTCATTAAAGTAAGCCCTAGGCTCAATGAAGAATTTTCTCATATAGGACTGCAAAGAAAGATCTACAGGTCATTTCAGTTTCCATTGGTAGCTAAGTTCTCATGTTAAGACAACTTCATTTGCTTTTCTGAAGTATTCCTTTCACCCAGCAACTGTATAAAGTAATTAATCTCCTATGTACAAAAGATTCCCATTTATAAAGCTATTGAGTGCAAATGTTGAATATTTCTTGTCAAAAAATCATTAAGTTCTGTCCAAATAAATGGAGAATCACATTCAGAAAAATCTCTGCATTTGACAGACATTTTCTTAATTGAACAGAAACACAATCCTCCTATTTTTGATATATATCTTTGATGACTTCATTTAAAGAGATTGGTTTGATTTTTGAAGTTGTTAAAGTGTAGATTCTACTCTGCTGGTTTCCTGCTGAGACCCAGAGAGTAATCTGTGGGAATGGATCAATCAAGCTGTTCTTGCTCTCAGATCAGACACAATGTACCTCACTAATCTCCCTGAGAGTGTTCTTTCCTAATGTACTGGTCTGTCCCTTCTGAAGATTATTCTTCTTTTATCAACACTTTTGACCTGATCTCATGCACTGTCTTGAGGTTGTTGCAGTTCCAGCTGCTTTTGGGTCTCTAGACCCACTTAAGGGGATGTATTCAAAAATGAAATTGCCTGGTGTCAAGAAAGGTTTTGTGTAGAAGTTTCAGTGGGTGACAAATGAAGATGTAGGCTTGCATAGGGGAATGTGAGCATGTCATGAACCAGGAAAAACCAGAAGTTATGAGAGTTCCAATTGATCAGCCACTACTCACAAAAAAAATACCCAATAAGAGCAAGGAATGCAATCTTGATGTAGTTGTGTAATAGAATAAAAGATATTGAAATAGATAGGTGAGAAAGCATCTTGGTGGGTCTCACTGTCATGAAACCCAGGAGTAGGACATGGTCTCTGATGAGAATGAAGTGGATGTGTGTGTCTGGGATGTTTCTACTCAGTGACATGCAAGTGGTACTCTGTGAGCTGGTCAGTATGGAGAACAGTAGGCAAAAATACTCTATGAGATGTTTATAATAGTAAGGAATAGGTCTGTAAGATTTTTAGGGTGGGAGATAGTATTAATATACAGGGATGGAGGACAATGTAAGAGTATTCTTGAACTACACACTTTGAGTAGTGTCTGAGATCCACAATAGAAGGAACTGAAAAGAAATACTCAGTGATAGTATCTGTGACTTACTCTTTTAGGTTCAGGGAGATCAGTGACCCAGCACAGCTTCCAAAGTCAAAAATAGTAACATAACAGAATAGAAACAAGAGGATTTTACATGTTTCTATGTATATCTGTGCATATTCAAGACTGGTAATTTGAAAGAATATTCCTGTCACTTTACATAGATCTTCATAGCCGTGGAAACACTGAAATTCATCCAAAGAATTGAGTAAAAAACAAAGCCAGAAGAGTAGGAGTGCAGGAATTACATAGTGACTATCTATGATGTCAGGTGAAGAATATACTATCCAGGGGCATTAAAAGATGCTTTAAGGTCCTTTGGCTTGTGATAGAGATGTGGCTGTTAAATTAAATTGATCCTGTTATAAACTAAAGAGTAGGAAGTTATATTTGTTCATTAGAATAATCCTTTAAATTATAGGGCAATAAAAGTTTATATTAGGACAAAATCCACAAATAACATTACATTCCTCATGGTATATTTTTATATATTGAAAGTTGTCTACATATTTTAGCTTATAATTTTCTATAATCTTACAACAATAATAATGAGCCCTGATGAGAGAGTTCTTACATAATGGCAGCATAAAGAGACATAAACACACCCGACAAGGAACTAGAATTACGTATTTGAATATAAATAAACACATTGATAGATTGATCTGCAATCTTTATTTTTCCTCTTATTTTGGCTGTTTTCAGTTTTATGCTGATTGCATAAAATGATTTCAGGATTTCAGTTGAGTAAAATTTCAAGAAATATTAGTTGTTAAGAGGTTAAATGTAAAATAACAAATGCATGTACCTTCAGATATAGAATGGTTGGGATGTTAGGGATGGAGATAGAATAGGATTAGGGAGACAAGTTTGAGGGACACATACCCTATGATTTAATTTTATCAATTACAAAAGTTACAATTAGGGAAAACAGTCACTGAGCAGGTAGACACTATAGGCAAGGAAGCTTACACACACACACACACACACACACACAAGCACACGCACACGCACACACACACACAAACACACATGCACACACATACTACATTACCCTACAGGCACTTTGTGTATAATTTATGGCTTCTAATTTAATGTTTATAGTAGTGCAGATGTGGGCATTGTAGATGTATCCATTGAGACTGACTGTCTAATTGTACTTGAGAACAGTTCAACAAAAAATAAATCATTTTTTGGAAGAGGAAACCTAGCCAACTTCCTTGTGCTAGTGAATTGACAGACCTTGGAGGAGAATCTACAATCACTACTTTGTTAAATCAGCATAATCCCTTACTAAGTTCTAAATATTTGTCTTTATACCCACATGTAACTATTGTCCTTGCTCCTCACCAAGAAATTTTCTTTGCAACAGACAGTAAACATTATAGAAAAGCAAAACTAATCAAAATGTGATACTTTCTTAAACGTTTCAAACTCTTGCCAATGCTACTAGCAAACTTACAGTCCTCGAATATAATGCCCAGAAAATAATGACTTTATTCTTACAAAATACTAAAAGCATTAGTCAGGTTTTACTCAATCAAACTGAAGTTTGTTACTTTGTTGCTAGTATCTAATGTACTATTAAATTACTATGATATTAACTTTTAGAAGACTGCATTGAATTATGTGAATGGCTTTCAGAGAAAATATGTATTGCTTAGAACAACACAGTTCTCTTTGACAAAAAGAATAATTTATAAAAATTAACAACTAAGGAAAAACTAATGGCCTTAATTCAGTGCACATAAATACATATGTTCATATTCTGCTTATATTATAATCCAATAGACCTATTTCAAACTGCTAGGGAGAAGTAAGAATTGATCAACAAGAAACCAGTCAAAGACCTTCATTTCTACAGAGTCTTTCTGAGACTAAGAAGAGTGAATTAAGACAATGGCATGGTTTTGTTAAGACAGAAGATTATATAAAATAATGACTAGTATGACCTCATTAAATAAAATACTTCAAAATTTAAAGTAATCCCACATCACAACTCTAACACATCTTTCCCTAATCTTCTGAAAGCTTTATTTTTTTTCTGTGTATCTAGAAAGTCAGACTCACTGAAAGCATTCTATCTGTATTTCTGGACATTAGATGTTTTCTGCATTGTAGAATTTAGAATTGATAGAACATGAAATTACTTAGCTAAACCAGGGTAAATTCTATCTCTAAACAATAAAACTGGTTTTCTGTATGCAGAAAAATCTTATTTCGATTGATTAAAAAAAATTGCAACCATGGGATATGCAAAGACAGAAATCTCAGAACAGACTGTATTTTTTATTTGACATTTTAAGTAATCTATAAAAATGAAATAAATTGGCATTGTGTGCTAATTTCTGTGGGGGAAATAAGACTGGTATGGTCATTTTTTAGTGTCCAAGTATTTTACTTGTAGTTACTGTAGGAGAAAATAATAAAGAAGTTTCAAGAACAGAATTTGCTCTACTTTAGGTCCCTGGGCCATTCAGTCTGATTCCTGGCTCTCCAGGCAGTGCAGGGCTTGGGCTCCCTCACTTGGCATTGGCTTCAAATTAAACAAGACATTGGTCATCTACTCTCAAAAGTTCTGTGCCACTATTGCCCCAGAACATCTTGGAAGCAGGACACATTGTAGGTTGAGGATTTTGATGACACCTGGAGAACATGGCCCACTGAATCAACTAAGCAGGGCTCATATGGGCTCACAAAGACTGAAGTGGCAAGCACTGGGCTTGCATGGGCCTTCACCAGATCCTCTGTGCATATATGTTATGTACATATGTGTGTATATGTATATTTGTGAGTATATGTATATGTATGACTGTTAACTTGGTGTTCTTGTGGGACTCCTAATGGAGGAAGCAGATGTGTCATTGACTCTTTGGCCTGCTGTTGGACACTTTTCCTCTTATTGGATTGCCTTGTCCAGCCTCAATATTAGGGATTTTGCTTTGTCTTATTGTGTCTTGTTTTGTACTGTTTAGCTATTATCTTTTGGAGGTCCACTGTTTTCTAAGAGGAAATGGAGGGGGAGTGCATCTGTGAGAGAGAGACAGAGGTGGGTATGGGCTGGGAAGAGTGGAGGGAGGGGAAACTGTGGTCAGGATTTATTTTATAAGGAAATAAAAAACAACAGTATTGAATTTATTTGATGCAGAGAAAGGATTATTGGCATCAGTAACTATGATTGTTGGCTTTCAATATTAACTTGGCACAATCTAAATCATCAGGGAGTCTCAATGAAGAATTGTCTAGACCAGTTTGGCCTGTGATCATGTCTGTGGAAATATATCTCAATTGTATCAATCAAGGTAGAAAGAGCTTGCCTGACATACTTGCCATTCATCCCTAGTCAGGGATTCTGAACTGCATAAGGATGGGGAAGATGAACTCAGCACTAGCATGTATGCATCAGTCCATTGCTCTCTGCTCCTGACTGTGCATGTGCCTTCCTTTCCTACAAGATGAATCATAACCTGGAACTTTGAATCAGATGTAACCCTTCTCTCTTAGCCTGATTTTTTCAGGGTATTACGGCAAAGCAACAACAACAATAAAAAGAAAGACATTCATAAGGTAAATGAATATTAATTGAAAGAGAAGAATAAATATAATTCAAGAGATTATATTTATAATGTCATAAAACATAAAGGGAGAATAAAATACATGGGGTTTGTCCTGAAAATACACACAATGCATCTAATAAGAATTGCAAAGTGAAATAAATTTTAAAAAAGAAGGGAGAAGGAATTAGTATGTACACTTAAATTGCCACTAGCAACCTGCCATTTTGTGTTTGCTGAATCTGATAATTTATTAGAAACTAAGAAAAATATCAGGTTGGGAATTTAGCTCAGTGGTAGAGTGCTTGCCTAGCAAGCACATGGCACTGGGTTCAATCCTGAGCTCAAAAAAAAAAAAAAAAAAACACATCTAGAAGAATTATTTTACTATATGGCATCAGACACAAAAAATGAGAAAAACTGGC